>NW_027476651.1:0-164040 GCF_051020955.1 Megalopta genalis
AATCCATGCGAAACATATTATTTAGCTGCAAATCAGTGCGATGTAGTAGGTTCAGCTTCAAATCCATGCGATATAAGAGATATAGCTTCAAAAGCAGGAGGAACAAACGAGGTAGCTTCAATTCCATGCGAAACAAATGATTTAGCTTCAAATCAATGCGAAGTAGAGGGCGTAGCTTCAAATCCATGCGAAACAAATGGTTTAGCTACAAATACTTGTGATATACATTATTTAGCTACAACTGCATGCGAAACAAACGAGTTAGCATCAAATCCATGCGATACATAAGATTTAGCTTCAAATCAATGCGATGTAGATGGTTTGCTTCATATCCATGCGGTACACAAAATTTAGCTTCAAATCAATGCGATGTAGTAGGTTCAGCTTCAAATCCATGCGATACACTAGATTTAGCTTCAAATCAATGCGATGTAGAAGGTTCTTCTTCAAATCCATACGACACATATGATTTAGCTTCAAATACTTGCGATATAAGTGATATAGCTTCAAAAGCTGGAGGAACAAACGAGGTAGCTTCAATTCCATGCGAAACAAATGATTTAGCTTCAAATCAATGCGAAGTAGAAGGCTTAGCTTCAAATTCATGCGAAACAAATGGTTTAGCTACAAATACTTGTGATATACATTATTTAGCTACAACTGCATGCGAAACAAACGAGATAGCATCAAATCCATGCGAAACACATGATTAAGCTTCAAATCAATGCGATGTAGATGGTTTGCTTCATATCCATGCGATACACAAAATTTAGCTTCAAATCTATGCGATGTAGTAGGTTCAGCTTCAAATCCATGCGATATAAGTGATATAGCTTCAAAAGCAGGAGGAACAAACGATGTATCTTCAAATCAATGCGATGTAGAAGGTTTAGCTTCAAATCCAAGCGAAACACATGATTTAGCTTCAAATACTTGCGATATAAGTGATCTAGCTTCAAATACAGGCGAAACGCACGAGTTAGCTTCAAATCCATGCGAAACACATGATTCAGCTGCAAATCAATGCGATGTAGAAGGTTTAGCTTCAAATCCATGCCAAACACATGATTTAGATTCAAATCCATGGGATGTAGAAGGCTTAGCTTCAAATCCATGCGAAACACATTATTTATCTGCAAATCAGTGCGAAGTTGAAGGCTCAGGTTCAAATCCATGCGATTGAAATGGTTCATCTTCATATGCTTGTGAAAGACATGATTTAGCTTCAAATCATTGCGATGTAGAAGGTTTAGCTTCAAATCCAAACGAAACACATGTTTTAGCTTCAAATCAATTCGAAGGACAAGGCTTAGATTCAAATCCATGCGAAACAAATGCTTTAGCTTCAAATCAATGCGAAGTAGAAGGCGTAGCTTCAAATCCATGCGAAACAAATGGTTTAGCTACAAATACTTGTGATATACATTATTTAGCTACAACTGCTAGCGAAACTAACGAGTTAGCTTCATATCTATGCGAAACACACGATTTATCTTCAAATCAATGCGATGTAGAAGGTTTAGCTTCAAATCAATAAGAGGTAGAAGGTTTAGCTTCAAATCAATAGAATATAGAAGGTTTAGCTTCAAATCAATAGAATATAGAAGGTTTAGCTTCAAATCAATGCGATGTAGAAGGTTAAGCTTCAAATCCATACGAAACACATGATTTAGCTTCAAATCAATTCGAAGGGCAAGGCTTAGAATCAAATCCATGCGAAACAAATGATTTAGCTTCAGATGAATGCGAAGTAGAAGGCTCAGCTTCAAATCCATGCGGCACATATGATTTAGCTTTAAATATTTGCGATATAAATGACATAGTTTCAAATGGAGGCGAAACGAACGAGTTAGCTTCAAATCCATGCGAAACACATGATTTATCTTCAAATCAAAGCGATGTAGAAGGTTTAGCTTAAAATCCATGCGATACACAAGATTTAGCTTCAAATGAATGCGATGTATTAGGTTCAGCTTCAAATCCATGCGACACATATGATTTAGCTTCAAATCAATGCGATGTAGAAGGTTTAGCTTCAAATCCACGCGAAACAAATGACTTAGCTTCAAACACTTGGGGTATAAGTGATATAGCTTCAAATGCAGACTAATCAAACGAGTTAGCCTCAAAATCCACGCGATATACATGATTTAGCTTCAAATACTTGGGATATAAGTGATGTAGGTTCAACTGCAGGCGAAACGAACGAGTTAGCTTCAAGTCCATGCGAAACATATGATTTAGCTGCAAATCAATGTGATGTAGAAGGTTTAGCTTCAAATCCATGCGATACACAAGATTTAGATTCATTTCAATGCGATGTAGAAGGTTCAGCTTCAAATCCATGCTACACATATGATTTAGCTTCAAATACTTGCGATATAAGCGATATAGCTTCAAAAGCTGGAGGAACAAACGAGGAAGCTTCAATTCCATGCGAAACAAATGATTTAACTTCAAATCAATGCGAAGTAGAAGGCTTAGCTTCAGATCCATGCGATACACAAGATTTAGCTTCAAATCAATGCGATGTAGTAGGTTCAGCTTCAAATCCATGCGATATAAGTGATATAGCTTCAAAAGCAGGAGGAACAAACGAGGTAGCTTCAATTCCATGCAAGACAAATGCTTTAGCTTCAAATCAATGCGAAGTAGAATGCGTAGCTTCAAATCCATGCGAAAAAAATGGTTTAACTACAAATACTTGTGATATACATTATTTAGCTACAACTGCTTGCGAAACTAACGAGTTAGCTTCAAATTTATGCGAAACACACGATTTATCTTCAAATCAATGCGATGTAGAAGGTTTAGCTTCAAATCAATAAGAGGTAGAAGGTTTAGCTTCAAATCAATAGAATATAGAAGGTTTAGCTTCAAATCAATGCGATGTAGAAGGTTTAGCTTCAAATCCATACGAAACACATGATTTAGCTTCAAATCAATTCGAAGGGCAAGGCTTAGATTCAAATCCATGCGAAACAAATGATTTAGCTTCAGATGAATGCGAAGTAGAAGGCTCAGCTTCAAATCCATGCGACACATATGATTTAGCTTCAAATACTTGCGATATAAGTGATATAGCTTCAAAAGCTGGAGGAACAAACGAGGAGGCTTCAATTCCATGCGAAACAAATGATTTAGCTTCAAATCTATGCGAAGTAGAAGGCGTAGCTTCAAATCCATGCGAAACAAATGGTTTAGCTACAAATACTTGTGATATAGATTATTTAGCTACAACTGCATGCGAAACTAACGAGTTAGCTTCAAATCCATGCGAAACTCACGATTTATCTTCAAATCAATGCGATGTAGATGGTTTGCTTCAAATCAATAAGAGGTAGATGGTTTAGCTTCAAATCAATAGAATAAAGAAGGTTTAGCTTCAAATAAATGCGATGTAGAAGGTTTAGCTTCAATCCATACGACACACATGATTTAGATTCAAATCAATTCGAAGGACAAGGCATAGATTCAATTCCATGCGAAACAAACGATTTAGCTTCAAATGAATGCGAAGTAGAAGGCTTGGCTTCAAATCCATGCAAAACAAATGGTTTAACTACAAATACTTGTGATATACATTATTTAGCTACAACTGCATGCGAAAAAAACGAGTTAGCTTCAAATCCATGCGAAACAAATGATTTATCTGCAAATCAATGTGATGTAGAAGGTTTAGCTTCAAATCCATGCGATATACGAGATTTAGCTTCAAATCAATGCGATGTAGTAGGTTCAGCTTCAAATCCATGCGATATAAGTGATATAGCTTCAAAAGCAGGAGGAACAAACGAGGCGGCTTCAATTCCATGCAAGACAAATGCTTTAGCTTCAAATCAATGCGAAGTAGAAGGCGTAGCTTCAAATCCATGCGAAACAAATGGTTTAGCTACAAATACTTGTGATATACATTATTTAGCTACAACTGCATGCGAAACTAACGAGTTAGCTTCAAATCTATGCGAAACACACGATTTATCTTCAAATCAATGCGATGTAGAAGGTTTAGCTTCAAATCAATAAGAGGTAGAAGGTTTAGCTTCAAATCAATAGAATATAGAAGGTTTAGCTTCAAATCCATTCGAAACACATGATTTAGCTTCAAATCAATTCGAAGGGCAAGGCTTAGATTCAAATCCATGCGAAACAAATGATATAGCTTCAGATGAATGCGAAGTAGAAGGCTCAGCTTCAAATCCATGCGGCACATATGATTTAGCTTTAAATACTTGCGATATAAGTGACATAGTTTCAAAAGGAGGCGAAACGAACGAGTTAGCTTCAAATCCATGCGAAACACATGATTTAGCTGCAAATCAATGTGATGTACAAGGTTTAGCTTCAAATCCATGCGATACACAAGATTTAGCTTCAAATCAATGCGATGTAGAAGGTTCAGCTTCAAATCCATGCGACACATATGATTTAGCTTCAAATACTTGCGATATAAGTGATATACCTTCAAAAGCTGGAGGAACAAACGAGGTGGCTTCAATTCCATGCGAAACAAATGATTTAGCTTCAAATCAATGCGAACTAGAAGACGTAGCTTCAAATCCATGCGAAACAAATGGTTTAGCTACAAATACTTGTGATATAGATTATTTAGCTACAACTGCATGCGAAACTAACGAGATAGCTTCAAATCCATGCGAAACTCACGATTTATCTTCAAATCAATGCGATGTAGAAGGTTTGCTTCAAATCAATAAGAGGTAGATGGTTTAGCTTCAAATCAATAGAATAAAGAAGGTTTAGCTTCAAATAAATGCGATGTAGAAGGTTTAGCTTCAATCCATACGACACACATGATTTAGATTCAAATCAATTCGAAGGACAAGGCATAGATTCAAATCCATGCGAAACAAACGATTTAGCTTCAAATGAATGCGAAGTAGAAGGCTTGGCTTCAAATCCATGCAAAACAAACGGTTTAACTACAAATACTTGTGATATACATTATTTAGGTACAACTGCATGCGAAAAAAACGAGTTAGCTTCAAATCCATGCGAAACAAATGATTTAGCTGCAAATCAATGTGATGTAGAAGGTTTAGCTTCAAATCCATGCGATATACGAGATTTAGCTTCAAATCAATGCGATGTAGTAGGTTCAGCTTCAAATCCATGCGATATAAATGATATAGCTTCAAAAGCAGGAGGAACAAACGAGGCAGCTTCAATTCCATGCCAGACAAATGCTTTAGCTTCAAATCAATGCGAAGTAGAAGGCGTAGCTTCAAATCCATGCGAAACAAATGGTTTAGCTACAAATACTTGTGATATACATTATTTAGCTACAACTGCATGCGAAACTAACGAGTTAGCTTCAAATCTATGCGAAACACACGATTTATCTTCAAATCAATGCGATGTGGAAGGTTTAGCTTCAAATCAATAAGAGGTAGAAGGTTTAGCTTCAAATCAATAGAATATAGAAGGTTTAGCTTCAAATCCATACGAAACACCTGATTTAGCTTCAAATCAATTCGAAGGGCAAGGCTTAGATTCAAATCCATGCGAAACAAATGATTTAGCTTCAGATGAATGCGAAGTAGATGGCTTAGCTTCAAATCCATGCGGCACATATGATTTAGCTTTAAATACTTGCGATATAACTGACATAGTTTCAAATGGAGGCGAAACGTACAAGTTAGCTTCAAATCCATGCGAAACACATGATTTAGCTGCAAATCAATGTGATGTAGAAGGTTTAGCTTCAAATCCATGCAAAACAAATGGTTTAGCTACAAATACTTGTGATATACATTATTTAGCTACAACTGCATGCGAAACGAACGAGTTAGCTTCAAGTCCATGCGATACACATGATTTAGATTCAAATCAATGCGATGTTCATCTTCAAATCCATGCGACACATATGATTTAGCTTCAAATACTTGCGATATAAGTGATATAGCTTCAAAAGCTGGAGGAACAAACGAGGTAGCTTCAAACCCATGCGAAACACATGATTCAGCTGCAAATCAATGCGATGTAGAAGGTTTAGCTACAAATCCATGCGAAACACATTGTTTAGCTGCAAATCAGTGCGAAGTAGAAGGCTCGGGTTCAAATAAATGCGATTCAAATGGTTCATATTCAAATACTTGTGAAAGACATGATTTAGCTTCAACTGCATGCGAAACACATGACTTAGCTTCAAATCAATGCGATGTAGAAGGTTTTGCTTCAAATCCATGCAAAACACGTGATTTATATTCCAATTAATGCGAAGTAGAAGGCTTAGCTTCAAATCCATGCGAAACAAATGGTTTAGCTTCACATACTTGTGATATACGTTATTTAGATTTAACTGCATGCGCAACGAACGAGTTAGCTTCAAATCCATGCGAAACACATGATTTAGCTGCAAATCAATGCGATGAAGAAGGATTAGCTTCAAATCCATGCGAAACAAATGATATAGCTTCAAACGCTTGGGGTGTAAGTGATATAGCTTCAAATGAAGACTAATCAAACGAGTTAGCTTCAAAATCCACGCGATACACATGATTTAGCTTCAAATACTAGCGATATAAGTGATGTAGATTCAACTGCAGGCGAAACGAACGTGTTATCTTCAAATCCATGCGAAACACATGATTTAGCTGCAAATCAATGCGATGCAGAAGGTTTATCTTCAAATCCATGCGATACACATGATTAAGATTCAAATCAATGCGATGTAGATAGTTTGCTTCAAATCCATGCGATACACAAGATTTAGCTTCAAATCAATGCGATGTAGTAGGATCAGCTTCAAATCCATGCGATATAAGTGATATAGCTTCAAAAGCAGGAGGAACAAACGAGGTAGCTTCAATTCCATGCAAGACAAATGCTTTAGCTTCAAATCAATGCGAAGTAGGAGGCGTAGCTTCAAATCCATGCGAAAAAAATGGTTTAGCTACAAATACTTGTGATATACATTATTTAGCTACAACTGCTTGCGAAACTAACGCGTTAGCTTCAGATCTATGCGAAACACACGATTTATCTTCAAATCAATGCGATGTAGAAGGTTTAGCTTCAAATCAATACGAAACACATGATTTAGCTTCAAATCAATTCGAAGGGCAAGGCTTAGATTCAAATCCATGCGAAACAAATGATTTAGCTTCAGATGAATGCGAAGTAGAAGGCGCAGCTTCAAATCCATGCGGCACATATGATTTAGCTTTAAATACTTGCGATATAAGTGACATAGTTTCAAAAGGAGGCGAAACGAACGAGTTAGCTTCAAATCCATGCGAAACACATGATTTAGCTGCAAATCAATGTGATGTACAAGGTTTAGCTTCAAATCCATGCGATACACAAGATTTAGCTTCAAATCAATGCGATGTAGAAGGTTCAGCTTCAAATCCATGCGACACATATGATTTAGCTTCAAATGCTTGCGATATAAGTGATATACCTTCAAAAGCTGGAGGAACAAACGAGGTGGCTTCAATTCCATGCGAAACAAATGATTTAGCTTCAAATCATTGCGAAGTAGAAGACGTAGCTTCAAATCCATGCGAAACAAATGGTTTAGCTACAAATACTTGTGATATAGATTATTTAGCTACAACTGCATGCGAAACTAACGAGTTAGCTTCAAATCCATGCGAAACACACGATTTATCTTCAAATCAATGCGATGTAGAAGGTTTGCTTCAAATCAATAAGAGGTAGATGGTTTAGCTTCAAATCAATAGAATAAAGAAGGTTTAGCTTCAAATAAATGCGATATAGATGGTTTAGCTTCAAATCAATAAGAGGTAGAAGGTTTAGCTTCAAATCAATAAAATATAGAAGGTTTAGCTTCAAATCCATACGAAACACATGATTTAGCTTCAAATCAATTCGAAGGGCAAGGCTTAGATTCAAATCCATGCGAAACAAATGATTTAGCTTCAGATGAATGCGAAGTAGATGGCTTAGCTTCAAATCCATGCGGCACATATGATTTAGCTTTAAATACTTGCGATATAAGTGACATAGTTTCAAATGGAGGCGAAACGTACAAGTTAGCTTCAAATCCATGCGAAACACATGATTTAGCTGCAAATCAATGTGATGTAGAAGGTTTAGCTTCAAATCCATGCGATATACGAGATTTAGCTTCAAATCAATGCGATGTAGTAGGTTCAGCTTCAAATCCATGCGATATAAGCGATATAGCTTCAAAAGCAGGAGGAACAAACGAGGCAGCTTCAATTGCATGCAAGACAAATGCTTTAGCTTCAAATCAATGCGAAGTAGGAGGCGTAGCTTCAAATCCATGCGAATCAAATGGTTTAGCTACAAATACTAGTGATATACATTATTTAGCTACAACTGCATGCGAAACTAACGAGTTAGCTTCAAATCTATGCGAAACACACGATTTATCTTCAAATCAATGCGATGTAGAAGGTTTAGCTTCAAATCAATAAGAGGTAGAAGGTTTAGCTTCAAATCAATAGAATATAGAAGGTTTAGCTTCAAATCCATACGAAACACATGATTTAGCTTCAAATCAATTCGAAGGGCAAGGCTTAGATTCAAATCCATGCGAAACAAATGATTTAGCTTCAGATGAATGCGAAGTAGAAGGCTCAGCTTCAAATCCATGCGGCCCATATGATTTAGCTTTAAATACTTGCGATATAAGTGACATAGTTTCAAAAGGAGGCGAAACGAACGAGTTAGCTTCAAATCCATGCGAAACACATGATTTAGCTGCAAATCAATGCGATGTAGAAGGTTCAGCTTCAAATCCATGCGACACATATGATTTAGCTTCAAATACTTGCGATATAAGTGATATACCTTCAAAAGCTGGAGGAACAAACGAGGTGGCTTCAATTCCATGCGAAACAAATGATTTAGCTTCAAATCAATGCGAAGTAGAAGACGTAGCTTCAAATCCATGCGAAACAAATGGTTTAGCTACAAATACTTGTGATATAGATTATTTAGCTATAACTGCATGCGAAACTAACGAGTTAGTTTCAAATCCATGCGAAACATACGATTTATCTTCGAATCAATGCGATGTAGAAGGTTTGCTTCAAATCCATGCCATGCACAAGATTTAGCTTCATGTCAATGCGATGTAGTAGGTTCAGCTTCAAATCCATGCGACACATATGATTTAGCTTCAAATACTTGCGATATAAGTGATATAGCTTCAAAAGCTGTAGGAACAAACGAGGTAGCTTCAATTCCATGCGAGACACATGATTTAGCTTCAAATCAATGCGATGTAGAAGGTTTGCTTCAAATCCATACGAAACACATGATTTAGCTTCAAATCAAATCGAAGTACAATGCTTAGATTCAAATCCATGCGAAACAAATGCTTTAGCTTCAAATCAATGCTAAGTAGAAGGCGTAGCTTCAAATCCATGCGAAACAAATGATTTAGCTTCAAATGAATGCGAAGTAGAAGGCTTGGCTTCAAATCCATGCAAAACAAATGGTTTAACTACAAATACTTGTGATAAACATTATTTAGCTACAACTGCATGCGAAACAAACGAGTTAACATCAAATCCATGCGATACACATGATTTAGCTTCAAATCAATGCGATGTAGAAGGTTTAGCTTCAAAACAATAAGAGGTAGAAGGTTTAGCTTCAAATCAATAGAATGTAGTTGGTTTAGCTTTAAATCAATGCGATGTAGAAGGTTTAGCTTCAAATCCATTCGAAACACAAGATTTAGCTTCAAATCAATTCGAAGGACAAGGCTTAGATTCAAATCCATGCGAAACACATGATTTAGCTGCAAATCAATGTGATGTAGAAGGTTTAGCTTCAAATCCATGCGATACACAAGATTTAGCTTCAAATTAATGCGATGTAGAAGGTTCAGCTTCAAATCCACGCGTCACATATGATTTAGCTTCAAATACTTGCGATATAAGTGATATAGCTTTGAAAGCTGGAGGAACAAACGAGGTTGCTTCAATTCCATGCGAAACACATGATTTAGCTTCAAATCAATGCGAAGTAGAAGGCATAGCTTCAAATCCATGCAAAACAAATGGTTTAGCTACGAATACTTGTGATATACATTATTTAGCTACAACTGCATGCGAAACTAACGATTTAGCTTCAAATCCATGCGAAACACACGATTTATCTTCAAATCAATGCGATGTAGAAGGTTTAGCTTCAAATCAACAAGAGGTAGATGGTTTAGCTTCAAATCAATAGAATATAGAAGGTTTAGCTTCAAATAAATGCGAAGTAGAAGGTTTAGATTCAAATCCATACGACACACATGATTTAGATTCAAATCAATTCGAAGGACAAGGCTTAGATTCAAATCCATGCGAAACAAATGATTTAGCTTCAAATGAATGCGAAGTAGAAGGCTTGGCTTCAAATCCATGCAAAACAAATGGTTTAACTACAAATACTTGTGATAAACATTATTTAGCTACAACTGCATGCGAAACAAACGAGTTAACATCAAATCCATGCGATACACATGATTTAGCTTCAAATCAATGCGATGTAGAAGGTTTCGCTTCAAATCCATGCCATACACAAGATTTAGCTTCAAATCAATGCGATGTAGTAGGTTCAGCTTCAAATCCATGCGACACATATGATTAAGCTTCAAATACTTGCGATATAAGTGATATAGCTTCAAAAGCTGTAGGAACAAACGAGCTAGCTTCAATTCCATGCGAGACACATGATTTAGCTTCAAATCAACGCGATGTAGAAGGTTCAGCTTCAAATCCATACGAAACACATGATTTAGCTTCAAATCAATTCGAAGTACAATGCTTAAATTCAAATCCATGCGAAACAAATGATTTAGCTTCAAATGAATGCGAAGTAGAAGGCTTAGCTTCAAATCCATGCAAAACAAATGGTTTAGCTACAAATGCTTGTGATATACATTATTTAGCTACGACTGCATGCGAAACAAACGAGTTAGCTTCAAATCCATGCTATATACATGCTTTAGCTTCAAATCAATGCGATGTGGAAAGTTAAGCTTCAAATCCATGCGATACACAAGATTTAGCTTCAAATCAATGCGATGTAGTAGGTTCAGCTTCAAATCCATGCGACACATATGATTTAGCTTCAAATACTTGCGATATAAGTGATATAGCTTCAAAAGCTGTAGGAACAAACGAGGTAGTTTCAATTCCATGCGAGACACATGATTTAGCTTCAAATCAATGCGATGTGGAAGGTTTAGCTTCAAATTCAAGCGTAACACATGATTTAGCTTCAAATACTTGCGATATAAGTGATATAGCTTCGAACACAGGCGAAACGATCGAGTTAGCATCAAATCCATGCGAAACACATGACTCAGCTGCAAATCAATTCAATGTAGAAGGTTTAGCTTCACATCCATGAGAAACACATTATTTAGCTGCAAATCAGTGCGAAATAGAAGGCTCGGGTTCAAATCAATGCAATTCAAATGGTTCATCTTCAAATACTTGTGAAAGACATGATTTAGCTTCAACTGCATGCGATACACATGATTTAGCTTCAAATCAATGCGATGTAGAAGGTTTAGATTCAAATCCATGCAAAACACGTGATTTATCTTCCAATTAATGCGAAGTAAAAGGCTTATCTTCAAATCCATGCGAATCAAATGGTTTAGCCACAAATCCTTGCGATATACGTTATTAAGATTTAACTGCATGTTAAACGAACGAGTTAGCTTCAAATCCATGCGAAACACATGATTTAGCTTCAAATCAACTCGAAGTACAAGGCTTAGATTCAAATCCATGCGAAACAAATGGTTTAGCTACAAATACTTGTGATATACGTAATTTAGATTTAACTGCATGCGCAACGAACGAGTTAGTTTCAAATCCATGCGAAACACATGATTTAGCTGCAAATCAATGCGATGTAGAAGGTTTAGCTTCAAATCCATGGGAAACAAATGATTAAGCTTCAGATGCTTGCGATATAAGTGATATAGCATCAAATGCATCCGAAACAAACAAGTTAGCTCCATATCCATGCGAAACAAATGATTTACCTTCAAATGCTTGCGGTATAAATGATATAGCTTCAACTGCAGGCGAAGCAAACGAGTTAGATTCAAATCCATGCGAAACACACGATTTAACTTCAGATCAATGCGAAGTAGAAGGCTTATCTGCAAATCCATGCGATACAAATTGTTTAGCTTCAAATACTTGGGATATACATGATTTAGCTTCAACTGCAATCGAAACAAACGAGTTAGCTTCAAATACATGCGAAACACATGATTTAGCTTCAAATCAATGCGAAGTAGAAGGCTTATCTTCAAATCCATGCGATAGAAATTGTTTAGCTTCAAATACTTGGGATATGCATGATTTAGCTTCAACTGCACTCGATACAAACGAGTTAGCTTCAAATACATGCGAAACACATGATTTAGATTCAAAACAATGCGTATTAGAAGGCTTAGCTTCAAATCCATGCGAAACGAATGATTTAGCTTCAAATCAATGCGAAATAGAAGGCTTAGCTTTAACGCCATGCGAATCGAATGATTTAGGTTCAAATACCTGCGAATATGAGGGATACAGCTTCAAATGCATGCGAAACCAACCAGTTAGCTTCAAGTCCACGCGAAACACATGATTTAGCTTCAAATCAATGCGAAGTAGAAGGCTTAGCTTCAAATCCATGCAAAACAAATGGTTTAGCTACAAATGCTTGTGATATACATTATTTAGCTACAACTGCATGCGAAACAAAAGAGTTAGCTTCAAATCCATGCTATATACATGCTTTAGCTTCAAATCAATGCGATGTAGAAAGTTAAGCTTCAAATCCATGCGATACACAAGATTTAGCTTCAAATCAATGCGATGTAGCAGGTTCAGCTTCAAATCCATGCGACACATATGATTTAGCTTCAAATACTTGCGATATAAGTGATATAGCTTCAAAAGCTGTAGGAACAAACGAGGTAGTTTCAATTCCATGCGAGACACATGATTTAGCTTCAAATCAATGCGATGTAGAAGGTTTAGCTTCAAATTCAAGCGTAACACATGAATTAGCTTCAAATACTTGCGATAAAAGTGATATAGCTACGAATACAGGCGAAACGATAGAGTTAGCTTCAAATCCATGCGAAACACATGACTCAGCTGCAAATCAATTCAATGTAGAAGGTTTAGCTTCAAATCCATGAGAAACACATTATTTAGCTGCAAATCAGTGCGAAGTAGAAGGCTCGGGTTCAAATCAATGCAATTCAAATGGTTCATCTTCAAATACTTGTGAAAGACACGATTTAGCTTCAAATCCATGCGATACACATGATTTAGCTTCAAATCAATGCGATGTGGAAGGTTTAGCTTCAAATCCATGCGATACACAAGATTGAGATTCAAATCAATGCGATGTAGTAGGTTCAGCTTCAAATCCATGCGACACATATGAGTTAGCTTCAAATACTTGCGATATAAGTGGTATAGCTTCAAAAGCTGTAGGAACAAACGAGGTAGCTTCAATTCCATGCGAGACACATGATTTAGCTTCAAATCAATACGATGTAGAAGGTTTAGCTTCATATCCATACGAAACACATGATTTAGCTTCAAATCAATTCGAAGGACAAGGCTTATCTTCAAATCCATGCGAATCAAATGGTGTAGCTTCAAATACTTGTTATATACGATATTTAGATTTAACTGCATGCGCAACGAACGAGTTAGCTTCTAATCCATGCGAAACACATGATTTAGCTGCAAATCAATGCGATGGAGAAGGTTTAGCTTAAAATCCATGCGAAACAAATGATATAGCTTCAAACACTTGGGGTGTAAGTGCTATAGCTTCAAATGAAGACTAATCAAACGAGATAGCTTCAAAATCCACGCGATACACATGATTTAGCTTCAAATACTAGCGATATAAGTGATGTAGATTCAACTGCAGGCGAAACGAACGAGTTAGCTTCAAATCCATGCGAAACACATGATTTAGCTGCAAATCAATGCGATGTAGAAGGTTTAGCTTCAAATCCATGCGATACACAAGATTTAGCTTCAAATCAATGCGATGTAGAAGGTTCAGCTTCAAATCCATGCGACACATATGATTTAGCTTCAAATCAATGCGAAGTAGAAGGAGTAGCTTCAAATCCATGCAAAACAAATGGTTTAGCTACGAATACTTGTGATATACATTATTTAGCTACAACTGCATGCGAAACTAACGAGTTAGGTTCAAATCCCTGCGCGACACATGATTTAACTTCTAATCAATGCGATGTAGAAGGTTTAGCTTCAAATCCACGCGAAACAAATGATTTAGCTTCAAACACTTGGGGTATAAGTGATATAGCTTCAAATGCAGACTAATCAAACGAGTTAGCTTCAAAATCCACGCGATACACATGATTTAGCTTCAAACACTTGCGATATAAGTGATGTAGATTCAACTGCAGGCTACACGAACGAGTTAGCTTCAAATCCATGCGAAACACATGATTTAGCTGCAAATCAATGTGATGTGAAAGGTTTAGCTTCAAATCCATGCGATACACAAGATTTAGCTTCAAATAAATGCGATGTAGAAGGTTTAGCTTCAAATCCACGCGAAACAAATGAGTTAGCTTCAAACACTTGGGGTATAAGTGATATAGCTTCAAATGCAGACTAATCAAACGAGTTAGCTTCAAAATCCACGCGATACACATGATTTAGCTTCAATTACTTGCGATATAAGTGATGTAGTTTCAACTGCAGGCGAAACGAACGAGTTAGCTTCAAATCCGTGCGAAACACATGATTTAGCTGCAAATAAATGTGATGTAGAAGGTTTAGCTTCAAATCCATGCGATACACAAGATTTAGCTTCAAATCAATGGGATGTAGAAGCTTCAGCTTCAAATCCATGCGACACATATGATTTAGCTTCAAATCAATGCGAAGTACAAGGAGTAGCTTCAAATCCATGCAAAACAAATAGTTTAGCTACGAATACTTGTGATATACATTATTTAGCTACAACTGCATGCGAAACTAACGAGTTAGCTTCAAATCCATGCGCGACACATGATTTAACTTCTAATCAATGCGATGTAGAAGGTTTAGCTTCAAATCCACGCGAAACAAATGATTTAACTTCAAACACTTGGGGTATAAGTGATATAGCTTCAAATGCAGACTAATCAAACGAGTTAGCTTCAAAATCCACACGATACACATGATTTAGCTTCAAACACTTGCGATATAAGTGATGTAGATTCAACTGCAGGCTAAACGAACGAGTTAGCTTCAAATCCATGCGAAACACATGATTTAGCTGCAAATCAATGTGATGTAGAAGGTTTAGCTTCAAATCCATGCGATACACAAGATTTAGCTTCAAATCAATGCGATGTAGAAGGCGTAGCTCCAAATCCATGCGAAACAAATGGTTTAGCTACAAATACTTGTGATATACATTACTTAGCTACAACTGCATGCGAAACTAACGAGTTTATTTTCAAATCCATGCGAAACACACGATTTATCTTCAAATCAATGCGATGTAGAAGGTTTAGCTTCAAATCAATAAGAGGTAGAAGGTTTAGCTTCAAATCAATAGAATATAGTAGGTTTAGCTTCAAATCAATGCGATGTAGAAGGTTTAGCATCAAATCCATACGAAACACATGATTTAGCTGCAAATCAATTCGAAGGACAAGGCTTAGCTTCAAATCCATGCGAAACACATGATTTAGCTGCAAATCAATGCGGTGAAGAAGGTTTAGCTTCAAATCCATGCGAAACAAATGATATAGCTTCAAACTCTTGGGGTGTAAGTGATATAGCTTCAAATGAAGACTAATCAAACGAGTTAGCATCAAAATCCACGCGATACACATGATTTAGCTTCAAATACTAGTGTTATAAGTGATGTAGATTCAACTGCAGGCCAAACGAACGAGTTAGCTTCAAATCCATGCGAAACACATGATTTAGCTGCAAATCAATGCGATGTAGATGGTTTAGCTTCAAAACAATAAGAGGTAGAAGCTTTAGCTTCAGATCAATAGAATGTAGAAGGTTTAGCTTCAAATCAATGCGATGTAGAAGGTTTAGCTTCAAATCCATACGACACACATGATTTAGATTCAAATAAATTCGAAGGACAAGGCATAGATTCAAATCCATGCAAAACAAATGATTTAGCTTCAAATGAATGCGAAGTAGAAGGCTTGGCTTCAAATCCATGCAAAACAAATGGTTTAACTACAAATACTTGTGATATACATTATTTAGCTACAACTGCATGTGAAACAAAGGAGTTAACTTCAAATCCATGCGATACACATGATTTAGCTTCAAATCAATGCGATGTAGAAGGTTTAGCTTCAAATCCATGACATGCACAAGATTTAGCTTCAAATCAATGCGATGTAGTAGGTTCAGCTTCAAATCCATGAGACACATATGATTTAGCTTCAAATACTTGCGATATAAGTGATATAGCTTCAAAAGCTGTGGGAAGAAACGAGATAGTTTCAATTCCATGCGAGACACATGATTTAGCTTCAAATGAATGCGAAGTAGAAGGCTTGGCTTCAAATCCATGCAAAACAAATGGTTTAACTACAAATACTTGTGATATACATTATTTAGCTACAACTGCATGTGAAACAAAGGAGTTAACTTCAAATCCATGCGATACACATGATTTAGCTTCAAATCAATGCGATGTAGAAGGTTTAGCTTCAAATCCATGACATGCACAAGATTTAGCTTCAAATCAATGCGATGTAGTAGGTTCAGCTTCAAATCCATGAGACACATATGATTTAGCTTCAAATACTTGCGATATAAGTGATATAGCTTCAAAAGCTGTGGGAAGAAACGAGATAGTTTCAATTCCATGCGAGACACATGATTTAGCTTCAAATGAATGCGAAGTAGAAGGCTTGGCTTCAAATCCATGCAAAACAAATGGTTTAACTACAAATACTTGTGATATACATTATTTAGCTACAACTGCATGTGAAACAAAGGAGTTAACTTCAAATCCATGCGATACACATGATTTAGCTTCAAATCAATGCGATGTAGAAGGTTTAGCTTCAAATCCATGACATGCACAAGATTTAGCTTCAAATCAATGCGATGTAGTAGGTTCAGCTTCAAATCCATGAGACACATATGATTTAGCTTCAAATACTTGCGATATAAGTGATATAGCTTCAAAAGCTGTGGGAAGAAACGAGATAGTTTCAATTCCATGCGAGACACATGATTTAGCTTCAAATCAATGCGATGTAGAAGGTTCAGCTTCAAATCCATACGAAACACATGATTTAGCTTCAAATCAATTCGAAGTACAATGCTTAGATTCAAATCCTTGCGAAACAAATGATTTAGCTTCAAATGAATGCGAAGTAGAAGGCTTAGCTACAAATCCATGCAAAACAAATCATTTAGCTTCAAACACTTGGGGTATAAGTGATATAGCATCAAATGCAGACTAATGAAACAAGTTAGCTACAAAATCCACGCGATATACATGATTTAGCTTCAAATACTTGCGATATTAGTGATGTAGGTTCAACTGCAGGCGAAACGAACGAGTTAACTTCAGATCCATGCGAAACACATGATTTAGCTTCAAATCAATTCGAAGTAGAAGGCTTAGCTTCAAATTCATGCGAAACAAATGGTTTAGCTACAAATACTTGTGATATACATTATTTAGCTACAACTGCATGCGAAACAAACGAGTTAGCATCAAATCCATGCGAAACACATGATTGAGCTTCAAATCAATGCGATGTAGATGGTTTGCTTCAAATCCATGCGATACACAAGATTTAGATTAAAATCAATGCGATGTAGTAGGTTCAGCTTCAAATCCATGCGATAAAAGTGATATAGCTTCAAAAGCAGGAGGAACAAACGAGGTAGCTTCAATTCCATGCGAAACAAATGATTTAGCTTCAAATCAATGCGAAGTAGAAGGCCTAGCTTCAAATCCATGCGAGACAAATGGTTTAGCTACAAATACTTGTGATATACATTATTTATCTACAACTGCATGCGAAACTAACGAGTTAGCTTCAAATCCATGCGAAACACACGATTTATATTCAAATCAATGCGATGTAGAAGGTTTAGCTTCAAGTCAATGCGATGTAGTAGGTTCAGCTTCAAATCCATGCGACACATATGATTTAGCTTCAAATACTTGCGATATAAGAGATATAGTTTCAAAAGCTGTAGGAACAAACGAGGTAGCTTCAATTCCATGCGAGACACATGATTAAGCTTCAAATCAATGCGATGTAGAAGGTTTAGCTTCATATCCATGCGAAACACATGATTTAGCTTCAAATCAATTCGAAGGACAAGGCTTAGATTCAAATCCATGCGAAACAAAAGATTTAGCTTCAAATAAATGCGAAGTAGAAGGCTTAGCTTAAAATCCATGCGAATGAAATGGTTTAGCTTCAAATACTTGTGATATACGTTATTTTGATTTAACTACATGCGAAACAAACGAGTTAGCTTCAAATCCATGCGATACACATGATTTAGCTTCAAATCAATGCGATGTAGAAGGTTTATGTTCAAATCCACGCGAAACAAATGATTTAGCTTCAAACACTTTGGGTATAAGTGATATAGCTTCAAATGCAGACTAATCAAACGAGTTAGCTTCAAAATCCACGCGATACACATGATTTAGCTTCAAATACTTGCGATATAAGTGATGTAGGTTCAACTGCAGGCGAAACGAACGAGTTAGCTTCAAATCCATGCGAAACACATGATTTAACTTCACATGAATGTGATGTAGAAGGTTTACCTTCAAATCCATGCGATACACAAGATTTAGCTTCAAATCAATGCGATGTAGTAGGTTCAGCTTCAAATCCATGCGATATAAGTGATATAGCTTCAAAAGCAGGAGGAACAAACGAGTTAGCTTCAAATCCATGCGAAACACATGATTTAGCTGCAAATCAATGCGATGTAGAAGGTTTAGCTTCAAATCCATGCGAAGCAAATGATATAGCTTCAAACACTTGTGGTGTAAGTGATATAGCTTCAAATGAAGACTAATCAAACGAGTTTGCTTCAAAATCCAAGCGATACACATGATTTAGCTTCAAATACTAGCGATATAAGTGATGTAGATTCAACTGCAGGCGTATCGAACGAGTTAGTTTCAAATCCATGCGAAACACATGATTTAGCTTCAAATCAATTCGAAGGACAAGGCTTAGATTCAAATCCATGCGAAACAAATGATTTAGCTTCAAATGAATGCGAAGTAGAAGGCTTAGCTTCAAATCCATGCAAAACAAATGCTTTAGCTACAAATACTTGTGATATACATTATTTAGCTACAACTACATGCGAAACAAACGAGTTAGCTTCAAATACATGCGATACACATGATTTAGCTTCAAATCAATGCGATGTAGAAGGTTTAGGTTCAAATCCATGCGAAACAAATGTAGTAGGTTCAGCTTCAAATCCATGCGACACATATGATTTAGCTTCAAATCAATGCGAAGTTGAAGGCTTAGCATCTAATCCATGCGAAATAAATGAGTTCACCATCAAATACTTGCGATATAAATGAAATAGCTTCAAATCCATGCAAAACAAATGATTTAGCACAGGAACTTGCGACATGAGAGATATAGCTCCAAATACAGGGGAAACAAACGTGTTAGCTCCAATTCTATGCGATGCAAATGATTTAGCTACAAATACTTGTGATATACATTATGTACCTACAACTGTATGCGAAACAAATGAGTTAGCTTCAAATCCATGCGAAACACATCATTTAGCCTGCAAATCAATGCGATATAGAAGGTTTAGCTTCAAATCCATGCGATACACAAGATTTAGCTTCAAATCAATGCGATGTAGTAGGTTCAGCTTCAAATCCATGCGATATAAGTGATATAGCTTCAAATGCAGGAGGAACAAACGAGTTAGCTTCAAATCCATACGAAACACATGATTTAGCTTGAAATCAATTCGAAGGACATGGATTAGATTCAAATCCATGCGCAACAAATGATTTAGCTTCAAATGAATGCGAAGTAAAAGGCTCAGCATCAAATTCATGCGAAACACATGATTAAGATTCACATCAAAGCGATGTAGTTGGTTTGCTTCAAATCCATGCGATACACAAGATTTAGCTTCAAGTCAATGCGATGTAGTAGGTTCAGCTTCAAATCCATGCGATATAAGTGATATAGCTTCAAAAGCAGGAGGAACAAACGAGGTAGCTTCAATTCCATGCGAAACAAATGATTTAGCTTCAAATCAATGCGAAGTAGAAGGCCTAGCTTCAAATCCATGCGAGACAAATGGTTTAGCTACAAATACTTGTGATATTCATTATTTAGCTACAACAGCATACGAAACTAACGAGTTAGCTTCAAATCCATGCGAAACACACGATTTATCTTCAAGTCAATGCGATGTAGAAGGTTTAGCTTCAAGTCAATGCGATGTAGTAGGTTCAGCTTCAAATCCATGCGACACATATGATTTAGCTTCAAATACTTGCGATATAAGAGATATAGTTTCAAAAGCTGTAGGAACAAACGAGGTAGCTTCAATTCCATGCGAGACACATGATTAAGCTTCAAATCAATGCGATGTAGAAGGTTTAGCTTCATATCCATACGAAACACATGATTTAGCTTCAAATCAATTCGAAGGACAAGGCTTAGATTCAAATCCATGCGAAACAAAAGATTTAGCTTCAAATAAATGCGAAGTAGAAGGCTTAGCTTAAAATCCATGCGAATGAAATGGTTTAGCTTCAAATACTTGTGATATACGTTATTTTGATTTAACTGCATGCGCAACAAACGAGATAGCTTCAAATCCATGCGAAACACATGATTTAGCTGCAAATCAATGCGATGTAGAAGGTTTAGCTTCAAATCCATGCGAAACAAATGATATAGCTTCAAACACTTGTGGTGTAAGTGATATCGCTTCAAATGAAGACTAATCAAACGAGTTAGCTTCAAAATCCACGCGATTCACATGATTTAGCTTCAAATACTAGCGATATAAGTGATGTAGATTCAACTGCAGGCGTATCGAACGAGTTAGTTTCAAATCCATGCGAAACACATGATTTAGCTTCAAATCAATTCGAAGGACAAGGCTTAGATTCAAATCCATGCGAAACAAATGATTTAGCTTCAAATGAATGCGAAGTAGAAGGCTTAGCTTCAAATCCATGCAAAACAAATGCTTTAGCTACAAATACTTGTGATATACATTATTTAGCTACAACTACATGCGAAACAAACGAGTTAGCTTCAAATACATGCGATACACATGATTTAGCTTCAAATCAATGCGATGTAGAAGGTTTAGGTTCAAATCCATGCGAAACAAATGTAGTAGGTTCAGCTTCAAATCCATGCGACACATATGATTTAGCTTCAAATACTAGCGATATAAGTGATGTAGATTCAACTGCAGGTGTATCGAACGAGTTAGTTTCAAATCCATGCGAAACACATGATTTATCTTCAAATCAATTCGAAGGACAAGGCTTAGATTCAAATCCATGCGAAACAAATGATTTAGCTTCAAATGAATGCGAAGTAGAAGGCTTAGCTTCAAATCCATGCAAAACAAATGGTTTAGCTACAAATACTTGTGATATACATTATTTAGCTACAACTACATGCGAAACAAACGAGTTAACTTCAAATCCATGCGATACACATGATTTAGCTTCAAATCAATGCGATGTAGAAGGTTTATGTTCAAATCCACGCGAAACAAATGATTTAGCTTCAAACACTTTGGGTATAAGTGATATAGCTTCAAATGCAGACTAATCAAACGAGTTAGCTTCAAAATCCACGCGATACACATGATTTAGCTTCAAATACTTGCGATATAAGTGATGTAGGTTCAACTGCAGGCGAAACGAACGAGTTAGCTTCAAATCCATGCGAAACACATGATTTAACTTCAAATGAATGTGATGTAGAAGGTTTACCTTCAAATCCATGCGATACACAAGATTTAGCTTCAAATCAATGCGATGTAGTAGGTTCAGCTTCAAATCCATGCGATATAAGTGATATAGCTTCAAAAGCAGGAGGAACGAACGAGTTAGCTTCAAATCCATGCGAAACACATGATTTAGCTGCAAATCAATGCGATGTAGAAGGTTTAGCTTCAAATCCATGCGAAGCAAATGATTTAGCTTCAAACACTTGTGGTGTAAGTGATATAGCTTCAAATGAAGACTAATCAAACGAGTTTGCTTCAAAATCCACGCGATACACATGATTTAGCTTCAAATACTAGCGATATAAGTGATGTAGATTCAACTGCAGGCGTATCGAACGAGTTAGTTTCAAATCCATGCGTAACACATGATTTAGCTTCAAATCAATTCGAAGGATAAGGCTTAGATTCAAATCCATGCGAAACAAATGATTTAGCTTCAAATGAATGCGAAGTAGAAGGCTTAGCTTCAAATCCATGCAAAACAAATGCTTTAGCTACAAATACTTGTGATATACATTATTTAGCTACAACTACATGCGAAACAAACGAGTTAGCTTCAAATACATGCGATACACATGATTTAGCTTCAAATGAATGCGATGTAGAAGGTTTAGCTTCAAATCCACGCGAAACAAATGATTTAGCTTCAAACACTTGGGGTATAAGTGATATAGCTTCAAATGCAGACTAATCAAACGAGTTAGCTTCAAAATCCACGCGATACACATGATTTAGCTTCAAACACTTGCGATATAAGTGATGTAGATTCAACTGCAGGCTACACGAACGAGTTAGCTTCAAATCCATGCGAAACACATGATTTAGCTGCAAATCAATGTGATGTGAAAGGTTTAGCTTCAAATCCATGCGATACACATGATTTAGCTTCAAATCAATGCGATGTGGAAGGTTTAGCTTCAAATCCATGCGATACACAAGATTTAGATTCAAATCAATGCGATGTAGTAGGTTCAGCTTCAAATCCATGCGAAACAAATGGCTTAGCTACAAATACTTGTGATATACGTTATTTAGGTTTAACTGCATGCGCAACGAACGAGTTAGCTTCAAATCCATGCGAAACACATGATTTAGATGCAAATCAATGCGATGAAGAAGGTTTAGCTTCAAATCCATGCGAAACAAATGATATAGCTTCAAACACTTGTGTTGTAAGTGATATAGCTTCAAATGAAGACTAATCAAACGAGTTAGCTTCAAAATCCACGCGATACACATGATTTAGCTTCAAATACTAGCGATATAAGTGATGTAGATTCAACTGCAGGCGAACCGAACGAGTTAGTTTCAAATCCATGCGAAACACATTATTTAGCTGCAGATCAATGCGATGTAGAATGGTATAGCTTCAAGACAATAAGAGGTAGATGGTTTAGCTTCAAATCAATAGTATGTAGAAAGTGTAGCTTCAAGTCAATGCGATGTAGAAGGTTTAGCTTCAAAGCCATACGAAACACATGATTTAGCTTCAAATCAATGCGATGTAGAAGGTTCTGATTCCAATCCATACGACATATATGATTTAGCTTCAAATACTTGCGATATAAGTGATATAGCTTCAAATGCTGGAGGAAGAAACGAGGTAGCTTCGATTCCATGCAAAACAAATGATTTAGCTTCAAATCAATGCGAAGTAGAAGGCTAAGCTTCAAATCCATGCAAAAGAAATGGTTTAGCTACAAATACTTGTGATATACATTATTTAACTACAACTGCATGCGAAACTAACGAGTTAGCTTCAAATCCATGCGAAACACACGATTTATCTTCAAATTAATGCGATGTAGAATGTTTGGCTTCAAATCAATAAGAGGTAGATGGTTTAGCTTCAAATCAATAGAATATAGAATGTTTAGCTTCAAATAAATGCGATGTCGAAGGTTTAGCTTCAAATCAATAAGAGGTAGAAGGTTTAGCTTCAAACCAATAGAATATAGAAGGTTTAGCTTCAAATCAATGCGATGTAGAAGGTTTAGCTTCAAATCCAAGCGAAACACATGATTTAGGTTCAAATACTTGCGATATAAGTGATATAGTTTCAAATGGAGGCGAAACGAACGAGTTACCTTCAAATTCGTGCGAAACACATGATTTAGCTGCAGATCAATGCGATGTAGAAGGTTTAGCTTCAAATCCATGTGATACACTAGATTTAGCTTCAAATCAATGCGATGTAAAAGTTTCTGCTTCAAATCCATACGACACATATGATTTAGCTTCAAATACTTGCGATATAAGTGATATAGCTTCAAAAACTAGAGGAACAAACGAGGTAGCTTCAATTCCATGCGAAACAAATGATTTAGCTTCAAATCAATGCGAAGTGGAAGGCGTAGCTTCAAATCCATGCGAATCAAATGGTTTAGCTACAAATACTTGTGATATACATTATTTAGCTACAACTGCATGCGAAACGAACGAGTTAGCTTCAAATCCATGCGAAACACATGATTTAAATGCAAATCAATGCGAAGTAGAAGGTTTAGCTTCAAATCCATGCCAAACACATGATTTAGATTCAAATCCATGGGATGTAGAAGGTTTAGCTTCAAATCCATGCGAAACACATTATTTAGCTGCAAATCAATGCGATGTAGAAGGTTTAGCTTCAAATCCATGCGATACACTAGATTTTGCTTCAAATCAATGCGATGTAGAAGGTTCTGCTTCAAATCCATACGACACATATGATTTAGCTTCAAATACTTGCGATATAAGTGATATAGCTTCAAAAGCTAGAGGAACAAACGAGGTAGCTTCAATACCATGCGAAACAAATGATTTAGTTTCAAATCAATGCGAAGTGGTAGGCTTAGCTTCAAATTCGTGCGAAACAAATGGTCTAGCTACAAATACTTGTGATATACATTATTTAGCTACAGCTGCATGCGAAACAAACGAGTTAGCATCAAATCCATGCGAAACACATGATTAAGCTTCAAATCAATGCGATGTAGATGGTTTGCTTCAAATCCATGCGATACACAAGATTTAGTTTCAAATCAATGCGATGTAATAGGTTCAGCTTCAATTCCATGCGATATAAGTGATATAGCTTCAAAAGCAGGAGGAACAAACGAGTTAGCTTCAAATCCATGCGAAACACACGATTTATCTTCAGATCAATGCGATGTCGAAGGTTTAGCTTCAAATCAATAGAATATAGAAGGGTTAGCCTCAAATCAATGCGATGTAGAAGGTTTAGCTTCAAATCCATACGAAACACATGATTTAGCTTGAAATCAATTCGAAGGACATGGATTAGATTCAAATCCATGCGAAACGAATGATTTAGCTTCAAATGAATGCGAAGTAGAAGGCTCAGCATCAAATCCATGCGATACACATGATTAAGATTCACATCAAAGCGATGTAGATGGTTTGCTTCAAATCCATGCGATGCACAAGATTTAGCTTCAAGTCAATGCGATGTAGTAGGTTCAGCTTCAAATCCATGCGATATAAGTGATATAGCTTCAAAAGCAGGAGGAACAAACGAGGTAGCTTCAATTCCATGCGAAACAAATGATTTAGCTTCAAATGAATGCGAAGTAGAAGGCTTAGCTTCAAATCCATGCAAAACAAATGGTTTAGCTACAAATACTTGTGATATACATCATTTAGCTACAACTGCATGCTAAACGAACGAGTTAGCTTCAAATCCATGCGATTCACATGATTTAGCTTCAAATCCATGGGATGTAGAAGGTTTAGCTTCAAATCCATGCGATACAAAAGATTTAGCTTCAAATCAATGCGAAGTAGAAGGTTTAGCTTCAAATCAATAAGGGGTAGAAGGTTTAGCTTCAAATCAATAGAATATAGAAGGTTTAGCTTCAAATCAATGCGATGTAGAAGGTATAGCTTCAAATCCATACGAAACACATGATTTAGCTTCAAATCAATTCGAAGGACAAGGCGTAGATTCAAATCCTTGCGAAGCAAATGATTTAGCTTCAAATGAATGCAAAGTAGAAGGCTTAGCTTCAAATCCATGCAAAACAAATGGTTTAGCTACAAATACTTGTGATAAACATTAATTGGCTACAACTGCATGCGAAACAAACGAGTAAGCTTCAAATCCATGCGATACACATTATTTAGCTTCATATCAATGCGATGTGGAAGGTTTAGCTTCAAATCCATGCGATACACAAGATTTAGTTTCAAATCAATGCGATGTAGTAGGTTCAGCTTCAAATCCATGCGACACATATGATTTAGCTTCAGATACTTGCGATATAAGTGATAAAGCTTCAAAAGCTGTAGGAACAAACGAGGTAGCTTCAATTCCATGCGAGACACATGATTTAGCTTCAAATCGATGCGATGTAGAAGGTTTAGCTTCAAGTCCAAGCGTAACACATGATTTAGCTTCAAATACTTGCGATATAAGTGATATAGCTTCGAATACAGCCGAAACGAACGTGTTAGCTTCAAATCCATGCGAAACACATGATTCAGCTGCAATTCAATGCGATGTAGAAGGTTTAGCTTCAAATCCATGCGAGACACATTATTTAGCTGCAAAACAGTGCGAAGTAGAAGGCTCGGGTTCAAATCAATGTGATTGAAATGGTTCATCTTCAAATACTTGTGAATGACATGATTTAGCTTCAACTGCATTCGAAACACATGATTTAGATTCAAATCAATGCGATGTAGAAGGTATAGCTTCAAATCCATGCAAAACACGTGATTTATCTTCCAATTAATGCGAAGTAGAAGTCTTAGCTTCAAATCCATGTGAATCAAATGGATTAGCTACAAATACTTGTGATATACATTATTTAGCTAGAACTGCATGCGGAACAAACGAGTTTGCTTCAAATCCATGCGAAACACATGATTTAGCTTCAACTCAATGCTATGTAGAAGGTTTAGCTGCAAATCCATGCGTCACAGATGATTTAGCTTCAGATAATTACGATATAAGTAATATAGCTTCAAATGCAGCCGAAACACATGATTTGGCTTCAAATCGAAGCGAAACACATGATTTAGTTTCAAATCAATGCAATGTAGATGGTTTAGCTTCAAATCTGTGCGAAACAAATGATTTAGCTTCAAATACTCTCGATATTAGTGATGTGGCTTCAAATGCAGAAGAAACAAACGAGTTAGCTTGAAATCTATCCGAGACACATGATTTAGCTTCAAAGCAATGCGATGTAGAAGGTTTAGCTTCAAATCGATGCGATACACTAGATTTAGCTTCAAATCAATGCGATGTAAAAGTTTCTGCTTCAAATCCATACGACACATATGATTTAGCTTCAAATACTTGCGATATAAGTGATATAGCTTCAAAACCTAGAGGAACAAACGAGGTAGCTTCAATTCCATGCGAAACAAATGATTTAGCTTCAAATCAATGCGAAGTGGTAGGCTTAGCTTCAAATTCGTGCGAAACAAATGGTTTAGCTACAAATACTTGTGATATACATTATTTAGCTACAGCTGCATGCGAAACAAACGAGTTAGCATCAAATCCATGCGAAACACATGATTAAGCTTCAAATCAATGCGATGTAGATGGTTTGCATCAAATCCATGCGACGCACAAGATTTAGCTTCAAGTCAATGCGATGTAGTAGGTTCAGCTTCAAATCCATGCGATGTAGAAGGTATAGCTTCAAATCCATACGAAACACATGATTTAGCTTCAAATCAATTCGAAGGACAAGGCGTAGATTCAAATCCTTGCGAAGTAAATGATTTAGCTTCAAATGAATGCAAAGTAGAAGGCTTAGCTTCAAATCCATGCAAAACAAATGGTTTAGCTACAAATACTTGTGATAAACATTAATTGGCTACAACTGCATGCGAAACAAACGAGTAAGCTTCAAATCCATGCGATACACAAGATTTAGTTTCAAATCAATGCGATGTAGTAGGTTCAGCTTCAAATCCATGCGACACATATGATTTAGCTTCAGATACTTGCGATATAAGTGATAAAGCTTCAAAAGCTGTAGGAACAAACGAGGTAGCTTCAATTCCATGCGAGACACATGATTTAGCTTCAAATCAATGCGATGTAGAAGGTTTAGCTTCAAATCCATACGAAACACATGATTTAGCTTCAAATCAATTCGAAGGACAAGGCTTAGATTCAAATCCATGCGAAACAAATGATTTAGCTTCAAATCAATGCGATGTAGAAGGTTTAGCTTCAAATACATGCGATACACAAGATATAGCTTCAAATCAATGCGATGTAGAAGGTTCTGATTCCAATCCACACGACATATATGATTTAGCTTCAAATACTTGCGATATAAGTGATATAGCTTCAAATGCTGGAGGAAGAAACGAGGTAGCTTCGATTCCATGCAAAACAAATGATTTAGCTTCAAATCAATGCGAAGTAGAAGGCTAAGCTTCAAATCCATGCAAAACAAATGGTTTAGCTACAAATACTTGTGATATACATTATTTAACTACAACTGCATGCGAAACTAACGAGTTAGCTTCAAATCCATGCGAAACACACGATTTATCTTCAAATTAATGCGATGTAGATTGTTTAGCTTCAAATCAATAAGAGGTAGATGGTTTAGCTTCAAATCAATAGAATATAGAATGTTTAGCTTCAAATAAATGCGATGTCGAAGGTTTAGCTTCAAATCAATAAGAGGTAGAAGGTTTAGCTTCAAACCAATAGAATATAGAAGGTTTAGCTTCAAATCAATGCGATGTAGAAGGTTTAGCTTCAAATCCAAGCGAAACACATGATTTAGGTTCAAATACTTGCGATATAAGTGATGTAGTTTCAAATGGAGGCGAAACGAACGAGTTACCTTCAAATTCGTGCGAAACACATGATTTAGCTGCAGATCAATGCGATGTAGAAGGTTTAGCTTCAAATCCATGCGGTACACTAGATTTAGCTTCAAATCAATGCGATGTAAAAGTTTCTGCTTCAAATCCATACGACACATATGATTTAGCTTCAAATACTTGCGATATAAGTGATATAGCTTCAAAAACTAGAGGAACAAACGAGGTAGCTTCAATTCCATGCGAAACAAATGATTTAGCTTCAAATCAATGCGAAGTGGAAGGCGTAGCTTCAAATCCATGTGAATCAAATGGATTAGCTACAAATACTTGTGATATACATTATTTAGCTAGAACTGCATGCGGAACAAACGAGTTTGCTTCGAATCCATGCGAAACACATGATTTAGCTTCAACTCAATGCTATGTAGAAGGTTTAGCTGCAAATCCATGCGTCACAGATGATTTAGCTTCAGATAATTACGATATAAGTAATATAGCTTCAAATGCAGCCGAAACACATGATTTGGCTTCAAATCGAAGCGAAACACATGATTTAGTTTCAAATCAATGCAATGTAGATGGTTTAGCTTCAAATCTGTGCGAAACAAATGATTTAGCTTCAAATACTGTCGATATTAGTGATGTAGCTTCAAATGCAGAAGAAATAAACGAGTTAGCTTGAAATCTATCCGAGACACATGATTTAGCTTCAAATCAATGCGATGTAGAAGGTTTAGCTTCAAATCGATGCGATACACTAGATTTAGCTTCAAATCAATGCGATGTAAAAGTTTCTGCTTCAAATCCATACGACACATATGATTTAGCTTCAAATACTTGCGATATAAGTGATATAGCTTCAAAAACTAGAGGAACAAACGAGGTAGCTTCAATTCCATGCGAAGCAAATGATTTAGCTTCAAATCAATGCGAAGTGGAAGGCGTAGCTTCAAATCCATGCGGATCAAATGGTTTAGCTACAAATACTTGTGATATACATTATTTAGCTACAACTGCATGCGAAACGAACGAGTTAGCTTCAAATCCATGCGAAACACATGATTTAAATGCAAATCAATGCGAAGTAGAAGGTTTAGCTTCAAATCCATGCGATACACTAGATTGTGCTTCAAATCAATGCGATGTAGAAGGTTCTGCTTCAAATCCATACGACACATATGATTTAGCTTCAAATACTTGCGATATAAGTGATATAGCTTCAAAAGCTAGAGGAACAAACGAGGTAGCTTCAATTCCATGCGAGACACATGATTTAGCTTCAAATCAATGCGATGTAGAAGGTTTAGCTTCATATCCAAGTGTAACACATGATTTAGCTTCAAATATTTGCGATATAAGTGATATAGCTTCGAATACAGGCGAAACGAACGAGTTAGCTTCAAATCCATGCGAAACACATGAATCAGCTGCAAATTAATGCAATGTAGAAGGTTTAGTTTCAAATCTATGCGAAACACACGATTTATCTACAAATCAATGCGATGTAGAAGGTTTAGCTTCAAATCAATAAGAGGTAGAAGGTTTAGCTTCAAATCAATAGAATATAGAAGGTTTAGCTTCAAATCAATGCGATGTAGAAGGTTTAGCTTCAAATCCATACGAAACACATGATTTAGCTTCAAATCAATTCGAAGGGCAAGGCTTAGATTCAAATCCATGCGAAACAAATGATTTAGCTTCAGATGAATGCGAAGTAGAAGGCTCAGCTTCAAATCCATGCGACACATATGATTTAGCTTCAAATACTTGCGATATAAGTGATGTAGATTCAACTGCAGGCAAAACGAACGAGTTAGCTTCAAATCCATGCGAAACACATGATTTAGCTGCAAATCAATGTGATGTAGAAGGCTTAGCTGCAAATCCATGAATACACAAGATTTAGCTTCAACTCAATGCGATGTAGAAGGTTCAGCTTCAAACCCATGCGACACATATGATTTAGCTTCAAATACTTGCGATATAAGTGATATAGTTTCAAAAGCTGGAGGAACAAACGAGGAGGCTTCAAATCCATGCGAAACAAATGGTTTAGCTACAAATACTTGTGATATAGATTATTTAGCTACAACTGCATGCGAAACTATCGAGTTAGCTTCAAATGGAGGCGAAACGAACGAGTTAGCTTCAAATCCATGCGAAACACATGATTTATCTTCAAATCAAAGCGATGTAGAAGGTTTAGCTTCAAATCCATGCGATGCACATGATTTAGCTTCAAATGAATGCGATGTAGTAGGTTCAGCTTCAAATCCATGCGACACATATGATTTAGCTTCAAATACTTGCGATATAAGTGATGTAGATTCAACTGCAGGCAAAACGAACGAGTTAGCTTCAAATCCATGCGAAACACATGATTTAGCTGCAAATCAATGTGATGTAGAAGGCTTAGCTGCAAATCCATGAATACACAAGATTTAGCTTCAACTCAATGCGATGTAGAAGGTTCAGCTTCAAACCCATGCGACACATATGATTTAGCTTCAAATACTTGCGATATAAGTGATATAGTTTCAAAAGCTGGAGGAACAAACGAGGAGGCTTCAAATCCATGCGAAACAAATGGTTTAGCTACAAATACTTGTGATATAGATTATTTAGCTACAACTGCATGCGAAACTATCGAGTTAGCTTCAAATGGAGGCGAAACGAACGAGTTAGCTTCAAATCCATGCGAAACACATGATTTATCTTCAAATCAAAGCGATGTAGAAGGTTTAGCTTCAAATCCATGCGATGCACATGATTTAGCTTCAAATGAATGCGATGTAGTAGGTTCAGCTTCAAATCCACGCGTTACACATATGATTTAGCTTCAAATACTTGCGATATAAGTGATGTAGATTCAACTGCAGGCAAAACGAACGAGTTAGCTTCAAATCCATGCGAAACACATGATTTAGCTGCAAATCAATGTGATGTAGAAGGCTTAGCTGCAAATCCATGAATACACAAGATTTAGCTTCAACTCAATGCGATGTAGAAGGTTCAGCTTCAAACCCATGCGACACATATGATTTAGCTTCAAATACTTGCGATATAAGTGATATAGTTTCAAAAGCTGGAGGAACAAACGAGGAGGCTTCAAATCCATGCGAAACAAATGGTTTAGCTACAAATACTTGTGATATAGATTATTTAGCTACAACTGCATGCGAAACTATCGAGTTAGCTTCAAATCCATGCGAAACTCACGATTTATCTTCAAATCAATGCGATGTAGAAGGTTTAGCTTCAAATCAATAAGAGGTAGAAGGTTTAGCTTCAAATCAATAGAAAGAGAAGGTTTAGCTTCAAATAAATGCGATGTAGAAGGTTTAGCTTCAAATCCATACGACACACATGATTTAGCTTCAAATCAATTCGAAGGGCAAGGCTTAGATTCAAATCCATGCGAAACAAATGATTTAGCTTCAGATGAATGCGAAGTAGAAGGCTCAGCTTCAAATCCATGCGGCACATATGATTTAGCTTTAAATACTTGCTATATATGTGACATAGTTTCAAATGGAGGCGGAACGAACGAGTTAGCTTCAAATCCATGCGAAACACATGATTTAGCTGCAAATCAATGTGATGTAGAAGGCTTAGCTTCAAATCCATGCGATACACAAGATTTAGCTTCAACTCAATGCGATGTAGAAGGTTCAGCTTCAAACCCATGCGACACATATGATTTAGCTTCAAATACTTGCGATATAAGTGATATAGTTTCAAAAGCTGGAGGAACAAACGAGGAGGCTACAAATCCATGCCAAACAAATGGTTTAGCTACAAATACTTGTGATATAGATTATTTAGCTACAACTGCATTCGAAACTAACGAGTTAGCTTCAAATCCATGCGAAACTCACGATTTATCTTCAAATCAATGCGATGTAGATGGTTTGCTTCAAAACAATAAGAGGTAGATGGTTTAGCTTCAAATCAATAGAAAGAGAAGGTTTAGCTTCAAATAAATGCGATGTAGAAGGTTTAGCTTCAATCCATACGACACACATAATTTAGATTCAAATCAATTCGAAGGACAAGGCATAGATTCAAGTGCATGCGAAACAAACGATTTAGCTTCAAATGAATGCGAAGTAGAAGGCTTGGCTTCAAATCCATGCAAAACAAATGGTTTAACTACAAATACTTGTGATATACATTATTTAGCTACAACTGCATGCGAAAAAAACGAGTTAGCTTCAAATCCATGCGAAACAAATGATTTAGCTGCAAATCAATGTGATGTAGAAGGTTTAGCTTCAAATCCATGCGATATACGAGATTTAGCTTCAAATCAATGCGATGTAGTAGGTTCAGCTTCAAATCCATGCGATATAAGTGATATAGCTTCAAAAGCAGGAGGAACAAACGAGGCAGCTTCAATTCCGTGCAAGACAAATGCTTTAGCTTCAAATCAATGCGAAGTAGAAGGCGTAGCTTCAAATCCATGCGAAACAAATGGTTTAGCTACAAATACTTGTGATATACATTATTTAGCTACAACTGCATGCGAAACTAACGAGTTAGCTTCAAATCTATGCGAAACACACGATTTATCTTCAAATCAATGCGATGTAGAAGGTTTAGCTTCAAATCAATAAGAGGTAGAAGGTTTAGCTTCAAATCAATAGAATATAGAAGGTTTAGCTTCAAATCCATACGAAACACATGATTTAGCTTCAAATCAATTCGAAGGGCAAGGCTTAGATTCAAATCCATGCGAAACAAATGATTTAGCTTCAGATGAATGCGAAGTAGAAGGCTCAGCTTCAAATCCATGCGGCACATATGATTTAGCTTTAAATACTTGCGATATAATTGACATAGTTTCAAAAGGAGGCGAAACGAACGAGTTAGCTTCAAATCCATGCGAAACACATGATTTAGCTGCAAATCAATGTGATGTACAAGGTTTAGCTTCAAATCCATGCGATACACAAGATTTAGCTTCAAATCAATGCGATGTAGAAGGTTCAGCTTCAAATCCATGCGACACATATGATTTAGCTTCAAATCAATGCGAAGTAGAAGACGTAGCTTCAAATCCATGCGAAACAAATGGTTTAGCTACAAATACTTGTGATATAGATTATTTAGCTACAACTGCATGCGAAACTAACGAGTTAGTTTCAAATCCATGCGAAACACACGATTTATCTTCAAATCAATGCGATGTAGAAGGTTTGCTTCAAATCAATAAGAGGTAGATGGTTTAGCTTCAAATCAATAGAATATAGAAGGTTTAGCTTCAAATAAATGCGATGTAGAAGGTTTAGCTTCAAATCCATACGACACACATGATTTAGATTCAAATCAATTCGAAGGACAAGGCATAGATTCAAATCCATGCGAAACAAACGATTTAGCTTCAAATGAATGCGAAGTAGAAGGCTCAGTTTCAAATCCATGCGGCACATATGATTTAGCTTTAAATACTTGCGATATAAGTGACATAGTTTCAAATGGAGGCGAAACGAACGAGTTAGCTTCAAATCCATGCGAAACACATGATTTAGCTGCAAATCAATGTGATGTAGAAGGTTTAGCTTCAAATCCATGCGATACACAAGATTTAGCTTCAAATCAATGCGATGTATTAGGTTCAGCTTCAAATCCATGCGACACATATGATTTAGCTTCAAATACTTGCGATAAAAGTGATATAGCTTCAAAAGCTGGAGGAACAAACGAGGAGGCTTCAATTCCATGCGAAACAAATGATTTAGCTTCAAATCAATGCGAAGTAGAAGGCGTAGCTTCAAATCCATGCGAAACAAATGATATAGCTTCAAACGCTTGGGGTGTAAGTGATATAGCTTCAAATGACGACTAATCAAACGAGTTAGCTTCAAAATCCACGCGATACACATGATTTAGCTTCAAATACTAGCGATATAAGTGATGTAGATTCAACTGCAGGCGAAACGAACGTGTTATCTTCTTACCCATGCGAAACACATGATTTAGCTGCAAATCAATGCGATGTAGAAGGTTTATATTCAAATCCATGCGAAACACATGATTTAGCTGCAAATCAATGTGATGTAGAAGGCTTAGCTGCAAATCCATGCGATACACAAGATTTAGCTTCAACTCAATGCGATGTAGAAGGTTCAGCTTCAAACCCATGCGACACATATGATTTAGCTTCAAATACTTGCGATATAAGTGATATAGTTTCAAAAGCTGGAGGAACAAACGAGGAGGCTTCAAATCCATGCGAAACAAATGGTTTAGCTACAAATACTTGTGATATAGATTATTTAGCTACAACTGCATGCGAAACTATCGAGTTAGCTTCAAATCCATGCGAAACTCACGATTTATCTTCAAATCAATGCGATGTAGAAGGTTTAGCTTCAAATCAATAAGAGGTAGAAGGTTTAGCTTCAAATCAATAGAAAGAGAAGGTTTAGCTTCAAATAAATGCGATGTAGAAGGTTTAGCTTCAAATCCATACGACACACATGATTTAGCTTCAAATCAATTCGTAGGGCAAGGCTTAGATTCAAATCCATGCGAAACAAATCATTTAGCTTCAGATGAATGCGAAGTAGAAGGATCAGCTTCAAATCCATGCGGCACATATGATTTAGCTTTAAATACTTGCTATATATGTGACATAGTTTCAAATGGAGGCGGAACGAACGAGTTAGCTTCAAATCCATGCGAAACACATGATTTAGCTTCAACTCAATGCGATGTAGAAGGTTCAGCTTCAAACCCATGCGACACATATGATTTAGCTTCAAATACTTGCGATATAAGTGATATAGTTTCAAAAGCTGGAGGAACAAACGAGGAGGCTTCAAATCCATGCGAAACAAATGGTTTAGCTACAAATACTTGTGATATAGATTATTTAGCTACAACTGCATGCGAAACTATCGAGTTAGCTTCAAATCCATGCGAAACTCACGATTTATCTTCAAATCAATGCGATGTAGAAGGTTTAGCTTCAAATCAATAAGAGGTAGAAGGTTTAGCTTCAAATCAATAGAAAGAGAAGGTTTAGCTTCAAATAAATGCGATGTAGAAGGTTTAGCTTCAAATCCATACGACACACACGATTTAGCTTCAAATCAATTCGAAGGGCAAGGCTTAGATTCAAATCCATGCGAAACAAATGATTTAGCTTCAGATGAATGCGAAGTAGAAGGCTCAGCTTCAAATCCATGCGGCACATATGATTTAGCTTTAAATACTTGCGATATATGTGACATAGTTTCAAATGGAGGCGGAACGAACGAGTTAGCTTCAAATCCATGCGAAACACATGATTTAGCTGCAAATCAATGTGATGTAGAAGGCTTAGCTTCAAATCCATGCGATACACAAGATTTAGCTTCAACTCAATGCGATGTAGAAGGTTCAGCTTCAAACCCATGCGACACATATGATTTAGCTTCAAATACTTGCGATATAAGTGATATAGTTTCAAAAGCTGGAGGAACAAACGAGGAGGCTTCAAATCCATGCCAAACAAATGGTTTAGCTACAAATACTTGTGATATAGATTATTTAGCTACAACTGCATGCGAAACTAACGAGTTAGCTTCAAATCCATGCGAAACTCACGATTTATTTTCAAATCAATGCGATGTAGATGGTTTGCTTCAAATCAATAAGAGGTAGATGGTTTAGCTTCAAATCAATAGAAAGAGAAGGTGTAGCTTCAAATAAATGCGATGTAGAAGGTTTAGCTTCAATCCATACGACACACATGATTTAGATTCAAATCAATTCGAAGGACAAGGCATAGATTCAAGTCCATGCGAAACAAACGATTTAGCTTCAAATGAATGCGAAGTAGAAGGCTTGGCTTCAAATCCATGCAAAACAAATGGTTTAACTACAAATACTTGTGATATACATTATTTAGCTACAACTGCATGCGAAAAAAACGAGTTAGCTTCAAATCCATGCGAAACAAATGATTTAGCTGCAAATCAATGTGATGTAGAAGGTTTAGCTTCAAATCCATGCGATATACGAGATTTAGCTTCAAATCAATGCGATGTAGTAGGTTCAGCTTCAAATCCATGCGATATAAGTGATATAGCTTCAAAAGCAGGAGGAACAAACGAGGCAGCTTCAATTCCATGCAAGACAAATGCTTTAGCTTCAAATCAATGCGAAGTAGAAGGCGTAGCTTCAAATCCATGCGAAACAAATGGTTTAGCTACAAATACTTGTGATATACATTATTTAGCTACAACTGCATGCGAAACTAACGAGTTAGCTTCAAATCTATGCGAAACACACGATTTATCTTCAAATCAATGCGATGTAGAAGGTTTAGCTTCAAATCAATAAGAGGTAGAAGGTTTAGCTTCAAATCAATAGAATATAGAAGGTTTAAATTCAAATCCATACGAAACACATGATTTAGCTTCAAATCAATTCGAAGGGCAAGGCTTAGCTTCAAATCCATGCGAAACACATGATTTAGCTGCAAATCAATGTGATGTACAAGGTTTAGCTTCAAATCCATGCGATACACAAGATTTAGCTTCAAATCAATGCGATGTAGAAGGTTCAGCTTCAAATCCATGCGACACATATGATTTAGCTTCAAATCAATGCGAAGTAGAAGACGTAGCTTCAAATCCATGCGAAACAAATGGTTTAGCTACAAATACTTGTGATATAGATTATTTAGCTACAACTGCATGCGAAACTAACGAGTTAGTTTCAAATCCATGCGAAACACACGATTTATCTTCAAATCAATGCGATGTAGAAGGTTTGCTTCAAATCAATAAGAGGTAGATGGTTTAGCTTCAAATCAATAGAATATAGAAGGTTTAGCTTCAAATAAATGCGATGTAGAAGGTTTAGCTTCAAATCCATACGACACACATGATTTAGATTCAAATCAATTCGAAGGACAAGGCATAGATTCAAATCCATGCGAAACAAACGATTTAGCTTCAAATGAATGCGAAGTAGAAGGCTCAGTTTCAAATCCATGCGGCACATATGATTTAGCTTTAAATACTTGCGATATAAGTGACATAGTTTCAAATGGAGGCGAAACGAACGAGTTAGCTTCAAATCCATGCGAAACACATGATTTAGCTGCAAATCAATGTGATGTAGAAGGTTTAGCTTCAAATCCATGCGATACACAATATTTAGCTTCAAATCAATGCGATGTAGAAGGTTCAGCTTCAAACCCATGCGACACATATGATTTAGCTTCAAATACTTGCGATATAAGTGATATAGCTTCAAAAGCTGGAGGAACAAACGAGGAGGCTTCAATTCCATGCGAAACAAACGATTTAGCTTCAAATGAATGCGAAGTAGAAGGCTTGGCTTCAAATCCATGCAAAACAAATGGTTTAACTACAAATACTTGTGATATACATTATTTAGCTACAACTGCATGCGAAAAAAACGAGTTAGCTTCAAATCCATGAGAAACAAATGATTTAGCTGCAAATCAATGTGATGTACAAGGTTTAGCTTCAAATCCATGCGATACACAAGATTTAGCTTCAAATCAATGCGGTGTAGAAGGTTCAGCTTCAAATCCATGCGACACATATGATTTAGCTTCAAATCAATGCGAAGTAGAAGACGTAGCTTCAAATCCATGCGAAACAAATGGTTTAGCTACAAATACTTGTGATATAGATTATTTAGCTACAACTGCATGCGAAACTAACGAGTTAGTTTCAAATCCATGCGAAACACACGATTTATCTTCAAATCAATGCGATGTAGAAGGTTTGCTTCAAATCAATAAGAGGTAGATGGTTTAGCTTCAAATCAATAGAATATAGAAGGTTTAGCTTCAAATAAATGCGATGTAGAAGGTTTAGCTTCAAATCCATACGACACACATGATTTAGATTCAAATCAATTCGAAGGACAAGGCATAGATTCAAATCCATGCGAAACAAACGATTTAGCTTCAAATGAATGCGAAGTAGAAGGCTCAGTTTCAAATCCATGCGGCACATATGATTTAGCTTTAAATACTTGCGATATAAGTGACATAGTTTCAAATGGAGGCGAAACGAACGAGTTAGCTTCAAATCCATGCGAAACACATGATTTAGCTGCAAATCAATGTGATGTAGAAGGTTTAGCTTCAAATCCATGCGATACACAATATTTAGCTTCAAATCAATGCGATGTAGAAGGTTCAGCTTCAAACCCATGCGACACATATGATTTAGCTTCAAATACTTGCGATATAAGTGATATAGCTTCAAAAGCTGGAGGAACAAACGAGGAGGCTTCAATTCCATGCGAAACAAACGATTTAGCTTCAAATGAATGCGAAGTAGAAGGCTTGGCTTCAAATCCATGCAAAACAAATGGTTTAACTACAAATACTTGTGATATACATTATTTAGCTACAACTGCATGCGAAAAAAACGAGTTAGCTTCAAATCCATGCGAAACAAATGATTTAGCTGCAAATCAATGTGATGTAGAAGGTTTAGCTTCAAATCCATGCGATATACGAGATTTAGCTTCAAATCAATGCGATGTAGTAGGTTCAGCTTCTAATCCATGCGATATAAGTGATATAGCTTCAAAAGCAGGAGGAACAAACGAGGCAGCTTCAATTCCATGCAAGACAAATGCTTTAGCTTCAAATCAATGCGAAGTAGAAGGCGGAGCTTCAAATCCATGCGAAACAAATGGTTTAGCTACAAATACTTGTGATATACATTATTTAGCTACAACTGCATGCGAAACTAACGAGTTAGCTTCAAATCTATGCGAAACACACGATTTATCTTCAAATCAATGCGATGTAGAAGGTTTAGCTTCAAATCAATAAGAGGTAGAAGGTTTAGCTTCAAATCAATAGAATATAGAAGGTTTAAATTCAAATCCATACGAAACACATGATTTAGCTTCAAATCAATTCGAAGGGCAAGGCTTAGCTTCAAATCCATGCGAAACACATGATTTAGCTGCAAATCAATGTGATGTACAAGGTTTAGCTTCAAATCCATGCGATACACAAGATTTAGCTTCAAATCAATGCGATGTAGAAGGTTCAGCTTCAAATCCATGCGACACATATGATTTAGCTTCAAATCAATGCGAAGTAGAAGACGTAGTTTCAAATCCATGCGAAACAAATGGTTTAGCTACAAATACTTGTGATATAGATTATTTAGCTACAACTGCATGCGAAACTAACGAGTTAGTTTCAAATCCATGCGAAACACACGATTTATCTTCAAATCAATGCGATGTAGAAGGTTTGCTTCAAATCAATAAGAGGTAGATGGTTTAGCTTCAAATCAATAGAATATAGAAGGTTTAGCTTCAAATAAATGCGATGTAGAAGGTTTAGCTTCAAATCCATACGACACACATGATTTAGATTCAAATCAATTCGAAGGACAAGGCATAGATTCAAATCCATGCGAAACAAACGATTTAGCTTCAAATGAATGCGAAGTAGAAGGCTCAGTTTCAAATCCATGCGGCACATATGATTTAGCTTTAAATACTTGCGATATAAGTGACATAGTTTCAAATGGAGGCGAAACGAACGAGTTAGCTTCAAATCCATGCGAAACACATGATTTAGCTGCAAATAAATGTGATGTAGAAGGTTTAGCTTCAAATCCATGCGATACACAATATTTAGCTTCAAATCAATGCGATGTAGAAGGTTCAGCTTCAAACCCATGCGACACACATGATTTAGCTTCAAATACTTGCGATATAAGTGATATAGCTTCAAAAGCTGGAGGAACAAACGAGGAGGCTTCAATTCCATGCGAAACAAATGATTTAGCTTCAAATCAATGCGAAGTAGAAGGCGTAGCTTCAAATCCATGCGAAACAAATGGTTTAGCTACAAATACTTGTGATATAGATTATTTAGCTACAACTGCATGCGAAACTAACGAGTTAGCTTCAAATCCATGCGATACACATGATTTAGCTTCAAATGAATGCGATGTGGTAGCTTTAGCTTCAAATCCATGCGATACACAAGATTTAGCTTCCAATCAATGCGATGTAGTAGGTTCAGCTTCAAATCCATGCGACACATATGATTTAGCTTCAAATACTTGCGATATAAGTGATATAGCTTCAAAAGCTGTAGGAACAAACGAGGTAGCTTCAATTCCATGCGAGACACATGATTTAGCTTCAAATCAATGCGATGTAGAAGGTTTAGCTTCAAATACAAACGAAACACATGTTTTAGCTTCAAATCAATTCGAAGGACAAGGCTTAGATTCAAATCCATGCGACACAAATGCTTTAGCTTCAAATCAATGCGAAGTAGAAGGCGTAGCTTCGAATCCATGCGAAACAAATGGTTTAGCTACAAATACTTGTGATATACATTATTTAGCTACAACTGCTTGCGAAACTAACGAGTTAGCTTCAAATCTATGCGAAACACACGATTTATCTTCAAATCAATGCGATGTAGAAGGTTTAGCTTCAAATCAATAAGAGGTAGAAGGTTTAGCTTCAAATCAATAGAATATAGAAGGTTTAGCTTCAAATCAATGCGATGTAGAAGGTTTAGCTTCAAATCCATACGAAACACATGATTTAGCTTCAAATCAATTCGAAGGGCAAGGCTTAGATTCAAATCCATGCGAAACAAATGATTTAGCTTCAGATGAATGCGAAGTAGAAGGCTCAGTTTCAAATCCATGCGGCACATATGATTTAGCTTTAAATACTTGCGATATATGTGACATTGTTTCAAATGGAGGCGAAACGAACGAGTTAGCTTCAAATCCATGCGAAACACATGATTTATCTTCAAATCAAAGCGATGTAGAAGGTTTAGCTTCAAATCCATGCGATACACAAGATTTAGCTTCAAATGAATGCGATGTAGTAGTTTCAGCTTCAAATCCATGCGACACATATGATTTAGCTTCAAATACTTGCGATATAAGTGATATAGCTTCAAAAGCTGGAGGAACAAACGAGGAGGCTTCAATTCCATGCGAAACAAATGATTTAGCTTCAAATCAATGCGAAGTAGAAGGCGTAGCTTCAAATCCATGCGAAACAAATGGTTTAGCTACAAATACTTGTGATATAGATTATTTAGCTACAACTGCATGCGAAAAAAACGAGTTAGCTTCAAATCCATGCGAAACAAATGATTTAGCTGCAAATCAATGTGATGTAGAAGGTTTAGCTTCAAATCCATGCGATATACGAGATTTAGCTTCAAATCAATGCGATGTAGTAGGTTCAGCTTCTAATCCATGCGATATAAGTGATATAGCTTCAAAAGCAGGAGGAACAAACGAGGCAGCTTCAATTCCATGCAAGACAAATGCTTTAGCTTCAAATCAATGCGAAGTAGAAGGCGGAGCTTCAAATCCATGCGAAACAAATGGTTTAGCTACAAATACTTGTGATATACATTATTTAGCTACAACTGCATGCGAAACTAACGAGTTAGCTTCAAATCTATGCGAAACACACGATTTATCTTCAAATCAATGCGATGTAGAAGGTTTAGCTTCAAATCAATAAGAGGTAGAAGGTTTAGCTTCAAATCAATAGAATATAGAAGGTTTAAATTCAAATCCATACGAAACACATGATTTAGCTTCAAATCAATTCGAAGGGCAAGGCTTAGCTTCAAATCCATGCGAAACACATGATTTAGCTGCAAATCAATGTGATGTACAAGGTTTAGCTTCAAATCCATGCGATACACAAGATTTAGCTTCAAATCAATGCGATGTAGAAGGTTCAGCTTCAAATCCATGCGACACATATGATTTAGCTTCAAATCAATGCGAAGTAGAAGACGTAGTTTCAAATCCATGCGAAACAAATGGTTTAGCTACAAATACTTGTGATATAGATTATTTAGCTACAACTGCATGCGAAACTAACGAGTTAGTTTCAAATCCATGCGAAACACACGATTTATCTTCAAATCAATGCGATGTAGAAGGTTTGCTTCAAATCAATAAGAGGTAGATGGTTTAGCTTCAAATCAATAGAATATAGAAGGTTTAGCTTCAAATAAATGCGATGTAGAAGGTTTAGCTTCAAATCCATACGACACACATGATTTAGATTCAAATCAATTCGAAGGACAAGGCATAGATTCAAATCCATGCGAAACAAACGATTTAGCTTCAAATGAATGCGAAGTAGAAGGCTCAGTTTCAAATCCATGCGGCACATATGATTTAGCTTTAAATACTTGCGATATAAGTGACATAGTTTCAAATGGAGGCGAAACGAACGAGTTAGCTTCAAATCCATGCGAAACACATGATTTAGCTGCAAATAAATGTGATGTAGAAGGTTTAGCTTCAAATCCATGCGATACACAATATTTAGCTTCAAATCAATGCGATGTAGAAGGTTCAGCTTCAAACCCATGCGACACACATGATTTAGCTTCAAATACTTGCGATATAAGTGATATAGCTTCAAAAGCTGGAGGAACAAACGAGGAGGCTTCAATTCCATGCGAAACAAATGATTTAGCTTCAAATCAATGCGAAGTAGAAGGCGTAGCTTCAAATCCATGCGAAACAAATGGTTTAGCTACAAATACTTGTGATATAGATTATTTAGCTACAACTGCATGCGAAACTAACGAGTTAGCTTCAAATCCATGCGATACACATGATTTAGCTTCAAATGAATGCGATGTGGTAGCTTTAGCTTCAAATCCATGCGATACACAAGATTTAGCTTCCAATCAATGCGATGTAGTAGGTTCAGCTTCAAATCCATGCGACACATATGATTTAGCTTCAAATACTTGCGATATAAGTGATATAGCTTCAAAAGCTGTAGGAACAAACGAGGTAGCTTCAATTCCATGCGAGACACATGATTTAGCTTCAAATCAATGCGATGTAGAAGGTTTAGCTTCAAATACAAACGAAACACATGTTTTAGCTTCAAATCAATTCGAAGGACAAGGCTTAGATTCAAATCCATGCGACACAAATGCTTTAGCTTCAAATCAATGCGAAGTAGAAGGCGTAGCTTCAAATCCATGCGAAACAAATGGTTTAGCTACAAATACTTGTGATATACATTATTTAGCTACAACTGCTTGCGAAACTAACGAGTTAGCTTCAAATCTATGCGAAACACACGATTTATCTTCAAATCAATGCGATGTAGAAGGTTTAGCTTCAAATCAATAAGAGGTAGAAGGTTTAGCTTCAAATCAATAGAATATAGAAGGTTTAGCTTCAAATCAATGCGATGTAGAAGGTTTAGCTTCAAATCCATACGAAACACATGATTTAGCTTCAAATCAATTCGAAGGGCAAGGCTTAGATTCAAATCCATGCGAAACAAATGATTTAGCTTCAGATGAATGCGAAGTAGAAGGCTCAGTTTCAAATCCATGCGGCACATATGATTTAGCTTTAAATACTTGCGATATATGTGACATTGTTTCAAATGGAGGCGAAACGAACGAGTTAGCTTCAAATCCATGCGATACACAAGATTTAGCTTCAAATGAATGCGATGTAGTAGTTTCAGCTTCAAATCCATGCGACACATATGATTTAGCTTCAAATACTTGCGATATAAGTGATATAGCTTCAAAAGCTGTAGGAACCAACGAGGTAGCTTCAAATCCATGCGAAACACGTGATTCAGCTGCAAATCAATGCGATGTAGAAGGTTTAGCTACAAATCCATGCGAAACAAATGATATAGCTTCAAACGCTTGTAAGTGATATAGCTTCAAATGACGACTAATCAAACGAGTTAGCTTCAAAATCCACGCGATACACATGATTTAGCTTCAAATACTAGCGATATAAGTGATGTAGATTCAACTGCAGGCGAAACGAACGTGTTATCTTCTTACCCATGCGAAACACATGATTTAGCTGCAAATCAATGCGATGTAGAAGGTTTATATTCAAATCCATGCGAAACACATGATTTAGCTGCAAATCAATGTGATGTAGAAGGCTTAGCTTCAAATCCATGCGATACACAAGATTTAGCTTCAACTCAATGCGATGTAGAAGGTTCAGCTTCAAACCCATGCGACACATATGATTTAGCTTCAAATACTTGCGATATAAGTGATATAGTTTCAAAAGCTGGAGGAACAAACGAGGAGGCTTCAAATCCATGCGAAACAAATGGTTTAGCTTCAAATCAATGCGAAGTAGAAGACGTAGCTTCAAATCCATGCGAAACAAATGGTTTAGCTACAAATACTTGTGATATAGATTATTTAGCTACAACTGCATGCGAAACAAACGAGTTAACTTCAAATCCATGCGGTACACATGATTTAGCTTCAAATCAATGCGATGTAGAAGGTTCAGCTTCAAATCCATACGAAACACATGATTTAGCTTCAAATCAAATCGAAGTACAATGCTTAGATTCAAATCCATGCGAAACAAATGCTTTAGCTTCAAATCAATGCGAAGTAGAAGGCGTAGCTTCAAATCCATGCGAAACAAATGGTTTAGCTACAAATACTTGTTATATACATTATTTAGCTACAACTGCATGCGAAACTAACGAGTTAGCTTCAAATCCATGCGATACACATGATTTAGCTTCAAATCAATGCGATGTGGAAGGTTTAGCTTCAAATCCATGCGATACACAAGATTTAGCTTCAAATCAATGCGATGTAGTAGGTTCAGCTTCAAATCCATGCGACACATATGATTTAGCTTCAAATACTTGCGATATAAGTGATATCGCTTCAAAAGCTGTAGGAACAAACGAGGTAGCTTCAATTCAATGCGAGACACATGATTTAGCATCAAATCAATTCGAAGGACAAGGCTTAGATTCAAATCCATGCGAAACAAATGATTTATCTTCAAATGAATGCGAAGTAGAAGGCTTGCCTTCAAATTCATGCAAAACAAATGGTTTAGCTACAAATCAATGCGATGTAGTAGGTTCAGCTTCAAATCCATGCGACACATATGATTTAGCTTCAAATACTTGCGATATAAGTGATATAGCTTCAAAAGCTGGAGGAACAAACGAGGTTGCTTCAATTCCATGCGAGACACATGATATAGCTTCAAATCAATGCGATGTAGAAGGTTCAGCTTCAAATCCATACGATACACATGATTTAGCTTCAAATACTAGCGATATAAGTCATGTAGATTCAACTGCAGGCGAAACGAACGAGTTAGCTTCAAATCCATGCGAAACACATGATTTAGCTGCAAATCAATGCGATGTAGAAGGTTTAGCTTCAAATCCACCCGAAACAAATGATTTAGCTTCAAACACTTGGGGTATCTGTGATATAGCTACAAATGCAGACTAATCAAACGAGTTAGCTTCAAAATCCACGCGATACACATGATTTAGCTTCAAATACTTGCGATATAAGTGATGTAGGTTCAACTGCAGGCGAAACGAACGAGTTAGCTTCAAATCCATGCGAAACATATGATTTAGCTGCAAATCAATGTGATGTAGAAGGTTTAGCTTCAAACCCATGCGATACACAAGATTTAGATTCAAATCAATGCGATGTAGTAGGTTCAGCTTCAAATCCATGCGGTATAAGTGACATAGCTTCAAAAGCTGGAGGAACAAACGAGGTGGCTTCAATTCCATGCGAAACAAATGGTTTAGCTTCAAATCAATGCGAAGTAGAAGGCGTAGCTTCAAATCCATGCGAAACAAATGGTTTAACTACAAATACTTGTGATATACATTATTTAGCTACAACTGCATGCGAAACAAACGAGTTAACTTCAAATCCATGCGATGCACATGATTTAGCTTCAAATCAATGCGATGTAGAAGGTTCAGCTTCAAATCCATACGAAACACATGATTTAGCTTCAAATACTTGCGATATAAGTGATATAGTTTCGAATACAGGCGAAACGAACGAGTTAGCTTTAAATCCATGCGAAACACATGATTTATCTGCAAATCAATGCGATGGAGAAGGTTTACCTTCAAATCCATGCGAAACAAATGATATAGTTTCAAACACTTGTGGTGTAAGTGATATAGCTTCAAATGAAGGCTAATCAAACGAGTTACCTTCAAAATCCACGCGATATACATGATTTAGCTTCAAATACTAGCGATATAAGTCATGTAGATTCAACTGCAGGCGAACCGAACGAGTTAGTTTCAAATCCATGCGATATAAGTGATATAGCTTCGAATACAGGCGAAACGAACGAGTTAGCTTCAAATCCATGCGAAACACATGATTTAGCTTCAAATCAATGCGATGTAGAAGGTTTAGCTTCAAATCCATGCAAAACAAGTGATTTATCTTCCAATTAATGCGAAGTAGAAGGCTTAGCTTCAAATCCATGCGAATCAAATGGTTTAGCTTCAAATACTTGTGATATACGTTATTTAGATTTAACTGCATGCGCAACGAACGAGTTAGCTTCAAATCGATGCGAAACACATGATTTAGCTGCAAATCAATGCGATGAAGAAGATTTAGCTTCAAATCCAATGCGAAACAAATGATATAGCTTCAAACACATGGGGTGTAAGTGATATAGCTTCAAATGAAGACTAATCAATCTTGTTAGCTTCAAAATCCATGCGATACACATGATTTAGCTTCAAATCAATGCGATGTAGAAGGTTTAGCTTCAAATCAATGCGATGTAGAAGGATTAGCTTCAAATCCATGCGAAACAAATGATTTAGCATCAGATACTTCTGATATAACTGATATAGCTTCAAATGCAGGGGAAACAAACGAGTTAGCATCAAACCCATGCAAAACACATGATTTAGCTGCAAATCAATGCGATGTAGAAGGTTTAGCTTCAAAACAATAAGAGGTAGAATGTTTAGCTTCAAATCAATAGAATGTAGAAGCTTTAGCTTCAAATCAATGCGATGTAGAAGGTTTAGCTTCAAATCCATACGAAACACATGATTTACCTTCAAATCAATTCGAAGGACAAGGCTTAGATTCAAATCCATGCGAAACAAATGATTTAGCTTCAAATCAATACGATGTAGAAGGTTTAGCTTCAAATCCATGCGATACACAAGATTTAGCTTCAAATCAATGCGATGTAGTAGGTTCAGCTTCAAATCCATGCTATATACATGCTTTATCTTCAAATAAATGCGATGTAGAAGGTTTAGCTTCAAATCCATACGACACACATGATTTAGATTCAAATCAATTCGAAGGACAAGGCATAGATTCAAATCCATGCGAAACAAACGATTTAGCTTCAAATGAATGCGAAGTAGAAGGCTCAGTTTCAAATCCATGCGGCACATATGATTTAGCTTTAAATACTTGCGATATAAGTGACATAGTTTCAAATGGAGGCGAAACGAACGAGTTAGCTTCAAATCCATGCGAAACACATGATTTAGCTGCAAATCAATGTGATGTAGAAGGTTTAGCTTCAAATCCATGCGATACACAATATTTAGCTTCAAATCAATGCGATGTAGAAGGTTCAGCTTCAAACCCATGCGACACACATGATTTAGCTTCAAATACTTGCGATATAAGTGATATAGCTTCAAAAGCTGGAGGAACAAACGAGGAGGCTTCAATTCCATGCGAAACAAATGATTTAGCTTCAAATCAATGCGAAGTAGAAGGCGTAGCTTCAAATCCATGCGAAACAAATGGTTTAGCTACAAATACTTGTGATATAGATTATTTAGCTACAACTGCATGCGAAACTAACGAGTTAGCTTCAAATCCATGCGATACACATGATTTAGCTTCAAATGAATGCGATGTGGTAGCTTTAGCTTCAAATCCATGCGATACACAAGATTTAGCTTCCAATCAATGCGATGTAGTAGGTTCAGCTTCAAATCCATGCGACACATATGATTTAGCTTCAAATACTTGCGATATAAGTGATATAGCTTCAAAAGCTGTAGGAACAAACGAGGTAGCTTCAATTCCATGCGAGACACATGATTTAGCTTCAAATCAATGCGATGTAGAAGGTTTAGCTTCAAATCCAAACGAAACACATGTTTTAGCTTCAAATCAATTCGAAGGACAAGGCTTAGATTCAAATCCATGCGAAACAAATGCTTTAGCTTCAAATCAATGCGAAGTAGAAGGCGTAGCTTCAAATCCATGCGAAACAAATGGTTTAGCTACAAATACTTGTGATATACATTATTTAGCTACAACTGCTTGCGAAACTAACGAGTTAGCTTCAAATCTATGCGAAACACACGATTTATCTTCAAATCAATGCGATGTAGAAGGTTTAGCTTCAAATCAATAAGAGGTAGAAGGTTTAGCTTCAAATCAATAGAATATAGAAGGTTTAGCTTCAAATCAATGCGATGTAGAAGGTTTAGCTTCAAATCCATACGAAACACATGATTTAACTTCAAATCAATTCGAAGGGCAAGGCTTAGATTCAAATCCATGCGAAACAAATGATTTAGCTTCAGATGAATGCGAAGTAGAAGGCTCAGTTTCAAATCCATGCGGCACATATGATTTAGCTTTAAATACTTGCGATATATGTGACATTGTTTCAAATGGAGGCGAAACGAACGAGTTAGCTTCAAATCCATGCGAAACACATGATTTATCTTCAAATCAAAGCGATGTAGAAGGTTTAGCTTCAAATCCATGCGATACACAAGATTTAGCTTCAAATGAATGCGATGTAGTAGTTTCAGCTTCAAATCCATGCGACACATATGATTTAGCTTCAAATACTTGCGATATAAGTGATATAGCTTCAAAAGCTGTAGGAACCAACGAGGTAGCTTCAAATCCATGCGAAACACGTGATTCAGCTGCAAATCAATGCGATGTAGAAGGTTTAGCTACAAATCCATGCGAAACAAATGATATAGCTTCAAACGCTTGTAAGTGATATAGCTTCAAATGACGACTAATCAAACGAGTTAGCTTCAAAATCCACGCGATACACATGATTTAGCTTCAAATACTAGCGATATAAGTGATGTAGATTCAACTGCAGGCGAAACGAACGTGTTATCTTCTTACCCATGCGAAACACATGATTTAGCTGCAAATCAATGCGATGTAGAAGGTTTATATTCAAATCCATGCGAAACACATGATTTAGCTGCAAATCAATGTGATGTAGAAGGCTTAGCTTCAAATCCATGCGATACACAAGATTTAGCTTCAACTCAATGCGATGTAGAAGGTTCAGCTTCAAACCCATGCGACACATATGATTTAGCTTCAAATACTTGCGATATAAGTGATATAGTTTCAAAAGCTGGAGGAACAAACGAGGAGGCTTCAAATCCATGCGAAACAAATGGTTTAGCTTCAAATCAATGCGAAGTAGAAGACGTAGCTTCAAATCCATGCGAAACAAATGGTTTAGCTACAAATACTTGTGATATAGATTATTTAGCTACAACTGCATGCGAAACAAACGAGTTAACTTCAAATCCATGCGGTACACATGATTTAGCTTCAAATCAATGCGATGTAGAAGGTTCAGCTTCAAATCCATACGAAACACATGATTTAGCTTCAAATCAAATCGAAGTCCAATGCTTAGATTCAAATCCATGCGAAACAAATGCTTTAGCTTCAAATCAATGCGAAGTAGAAGGCGTAGCTTCAAATCCATGCGAAACAAATGGTTTAGCTACAAATACTTGTTATATACATTATTTAGCTACAACTGCATGCGAAACTAACGAGTTAGCTTCAAATCCATGCGATACACATGATTTAGCTTCAAATCAATGCGATGTGGAAGGTTTAGCTTCAAATCCATGCGATACACAAGATTTAGCTTCAAATCAATGCGATGTAGTAGGTTCAGCTTCAAATCCATGCGACACATATGATTTAGCTTCAAATACTTGCGATATAAGTGATATCGCTTCAAAAGCTGTAGGAACAAACGAGGTAGCTTCAATTCAATGCGAGACACATGATTTAGCATCAAATCAATTCGAAGGACAAGGCTTAGATTCAAATCCATGCGAAACAAATGATTTATCTTCAAATGAATGCGAAGTAGAAGGCTTGCCTTCAAATTCATGCAAAACAAATGGTTTAGCTACAAATCAATGCGATGTAGTAGGTTCAGCTTCAAATCCATGCGACACATATGATTTAGCTTCAAATACTTGCGATATAAGTGATATAGCTTCAAAAGCTGGAGGAACAAACGAGGTTGCTTCAATTCCATGCGAGACACATGATATAGCTTCAAATCAATGCGATGTAGAAGGTTCAGCTTCAAATCCATACGATACACATGATTTAGCTTCAAATACTAGCGATATAAGTCATGTAGATTCAACTGCAGGCGAAACGAACGAGTTAGCTTCAAATCCATGCGAAACACATGATTTAGCTGCAAATCAATGCGATGTAGAAGGTTTAGCTTCAAATCCACCCGAAACAAATGATTTAGCTTCAAACACTTGGGGTATCTGTGATATAGCTACAAATGCAGACTAATCAAACGAGTTAGCTTCAAAATCCACGCGATGCACATGATTTAGCTTCAAATACTTGCGATATAAGTGATGTAGGTTCAACTGCAGGCGAAACGAACGAGTTAGCTTCAAATCCATGCGAAACATATGATTTAGCTGCAAATCAATGTGATGTAGAAGGTTTAGCTTCAAACCCATGCGATACACAAGATTTAGATTCAAATCAATGCGATGTAGTAGGTTCAGCTTCAAATCCATGCGGTATAAGTGACATAGCTTCAAAAGCTGGAGGAACAAACGAGGTGGCTTCAATTCCATGCGAAACAAATGGTTTAGCTTCAAATCAATGCGAAGTAGAAGGCGTAGCTTCAAATCCATGCGAAACAAATGGTTTAACTACAAATACTTGTGATATACATTATTTAGCTACAACTGCATGCGAAACAAACTATTAACTTCAAATCCATCGATGCACAGTATTTGAGCTTCAAATCAATGCTGTTTCGTAAGGTTCAGCTTCAAATCCATACGAAACACATGATTTAGCTTCAAATACTTGCGATATAAGTGATATAGTTTCGAATACAGGCGAAACGAACGAGTTAGCTTTAAATCCATGCGAAACACATGATTTATCTGCAAATCAATGCGATGGAGAAGGTTTACCTTCAAATCCATGCGAAACAAATGATATAGTTTCAAACACTTGTGGTGTAAGTGATATAGCTTCAAATGAAGGCTAATCAAACGAGTTACCTTCAAAATCCACGCGATATACATGATTTAGCTTCAAATACTAGCGATATAAGTCATGTAGATTCAACTGCAGGCGAACCGAACGAGTTAGTTTCAAATCCATGCGATATAAGTGATATAGCTTCGAATACAGGCGAAACGAACGAGTTAGCTTCAAATCCATGCGAAACACATGATTTAGCTTCAAATCAATGCGATGTAGAAGGTTTAGCTTCAAATCCATGCAAAACAAGTGATTTATCTTCCAATTAATGCGAAGTAGAAGGCTTAGCTTCAAATCCATGCGAATCAAATGGTTTAGCTTCAAATACTTGTGATATACGTTATTTAGATTTAACTGCATGCGCAACGAACGAGTTAGCTTCAAATTGATGCGAAACACATGATTTAGCTGCAAATCAATGCGATGAAGAAGATTTAGCTTCAAATCCAATGCGAAACAAATGATATAGCTTCAAACACATGGGGTGTAAGTGATATAGCTTCAAATGAAGACTAATCAATCTTGTTAGCTTCAAAATCCATGCGATACACATGATTTAGCTTCAAATCAATGCGATGTAGAAGGTTTAGCTTCAAATCAATGCGATGTAGAAGGATTAGCTTCAAATCCATGCGAAACAAATGATTTAGCATCAGATACTTCTGATATAACTGATATAGCTTCAAATGCAGGGGAAACAAACGAGTTAGCATCAAACCCATGCAAAACACATGATTTAGCTGCAAATCAATGCGATGTAGAAGGTTTAGCTTCAAAACAATAAGAGGTAGAATGTTTAGCTTCAAATCAATAGAATGTAGAAGCTTTAGCTTCAAATCAATGCGATGTAGAAGGTTTAGCTTCAAATCCATACGAAACACATGATTTACCTTCAAATCAATTCGAAGGACAAGGCTTAGATTCAAATCCATGCGAAACAAATGATTTAGCTTCAAATCAATACGATGTAGAAGGTTTAGCTTCAAATCCATGCGATACACAAGATTTAGCTTCAAATCAATGCGATGTAGTAGGTTCAGCTTCAAATCCATGCTATATACATGCTTTATCTTCAAATCAATGCGATGTAGAAGGTTTAGCTTCAAATCCATGCGATACACAAGATTTAGCTTCAAATCAATGCAATGTAGTAGGTTCAACTTCAAATCCATGCGAAACATATGATGTAGCTTCAAATACTTGCGATATAAGTGATATAGCTTCAAAAGCTGTAGGAACAAACGAGCTAGCTTCAATTCCATGCTAAACACATGATTTAGCTTCAAACCAATGCGATGTAGAAGGTTTAGCTTCATATCCGCGCGAAACAAATGATTTACATTCAAATACTTGCGATATAAGTAATATAGCTTCAAATGCAGGTGAGACAAATGAGTTAGCTTTAAATCCACGCGAAACACATGATTCAACTTCAAATCAATACGATGTAGAATGTTTAGCTTCAAATCCGCGCGAAACAAACGATTTAGCTTCACATACTTGCGATATAAGTGATATAGCTTCAAATGCAGGCGAAACGAACGAGTTAGCTTCAAATCCATGCGAAACACCTTGTATCTCTTCAAATCAATGCGAAATAGCAGACTTAGCTTCAAATCCATGCGAAACACATTATTTCGCTTCAAATGAATTGCGAAACACATGATTTAGCTGCAAATCAATGGGATGTAGAAGGTTTAGGTTCAAAACAATAAGAGGTAGAAGGTTTAGCTTCAAATCAATAGAATGTAGTAGGTTTAGCTTCAAATCAATGCGATGTAGAAGGTTTAGCTTCAAATCCATTCGAAACACAAGATTTAGCTTCAAATCAATTCGAAGGACAAGGCTTAGATTCAAATCAATGCGAAACACATGATTTAGCTGCAAATCAATGTGATGTAGAAGGTTTAGCTTCAAATCCATGCGATACACAAGATTTAGCTTCAAATCAATGCGATGTAGAAGGTTCAGCTTCAAATCCATGCGACACATATGATTTAGCTTCAAATACTTGCGATATAAGTGATATAGCTTGAAAAGCTGGAGGAACAAACGAGGTTGCTTCAATTCCATGCGAAACACATGATTTAGCTTCAAATCAATGCGAAGTAGAAGGCGTAGCTACAAATCCATGCAAAACAAATGGTTTAGCTAGGAATACTTGTGATATACATTATTTAGCTACAACTGCATGCGAAACTAACGATTTAGCTTCAAATCCATGCGAAACACACGATTTATCTTCAAATCAATGCGATGTAGAAGGTTTAGCTTCAAATCAATAAGAGGTAGATGGTTTAGCTTCAAATCAATAGAATATAGAAGGTTTAGCTTCAAATAAATGCGAAGTAGAAGGTTTAGCTTCAAATCCATACGACACACATGATTTAGATTCAAATCAATTCGAAGGACAAGGCTTAGATTCAAATCCATGCGAAACAAATGATTTAGCTTCAAATGAATGCGAAGTAGAAGGCTTGGCTTCAAATCCATGCGAAACAAATGGTTTAACTACAAATACTTGTGATAAACATTATTTAGCTACAACTGCATGCGAAACAAACGAGTTAACTTCAAATCGATGCGATACACATGATTAAGCTTCAAATCAATGCGATGTAGACGGTTTAGCTTCAAATCTATGGGAAACAAATGATTTAGCTTCAAATCTATGGGAAACAAATGATTTAGATTCAGATGCTTGCGATATAAGTCATACAGCTTCAAATGCTGGCGAAACAAACGGGTTAGCTTCAACTCCATGCGAAACACATGATTTAGCTTCAAATCAATAAGATGTAGCAGGTTTAGCTTCAAATCAATGCAATGTGGAATGTACAGCTTCAAATCCATTCGACTCAAATGTTTTAGCGTCAGATACTTGCGATATAAGTGATATAGCTTCAAATGCAGGAGAAACAAACGAGTTAGTTCCTAATCCATTCGAAACACATGATTTAGCTACAAATCGATTGCGAGGTAGAAGGCTTAGATTCAAATCCAAGCGAAACACATGATTTAGCTTCAAATACTTGTGATATACGTGATTTAGATTCAACTGCATGGGAAACAAACGAGTTAGCTCGAAATCCGAGCGAAACACATGCTTTCGCTTCAAATCAAAGCGAAGTAGAAGGCTTAGCGTCAAATCCATTCGAGACAAACGATTTGGCTTCATATACTGGCGGTATAAATGAAGTAGCTTCAAATGCAAGCGAAACAAACGAGATAGATTGAAATCCATGCGAAATACATGATTTAGCTTCAAATCAATTCGAAGTAGAAGGATTAGCTTCAAATCCAAGCGGGACACATGATTTAGCTTCAAATCCGTGCGAAGTAGAAAGCTCAGCTTCAAATCCATGCGAATCTAACGGTTCGGCTTCAAATACTTATGAAATACATGATTTAGCTTCAACTGCATGCGAAACAAACGAGGCAGATTCAAATCCATGAGAAACACATGATTTAGCTTCAAATCAATGCGATGTAGAAGGTTTAGCAACAAATACATGAGAAAAAAATGGTTTAGCTTCAAACACTTGCGATATAAGTGATATAGCTTCAAATTCAGGAGAGACAATTGAGTTAGCTTCAAATCCATGAGAAACACATGATTCAGCTTCAAATCAATGCGATGTAGAAGGTTTAGCTTCAAATCCGCGCGAAACAAATGATTTGGCTTCAAATTCTTGCAATATAAGTGATATAGCTTCAAATGCAGGCGAAATAAACGAGTTAGCGTCAAATCCATGCGGATCACATGATTTAACTTCAAATCAATGCGAAGTAAATGGCGTATCTTCAAATCCATGCGATACAAATGGTTTAGATTCAAATAATTGTGTTATACATGATTTAGCTTCAGCTGCATTCGAAGCAGACGAGTTAGCTTCGAATCCAAGCGAAGCACATGATTTAGCTTAAAATCAATGCGATGCAGAAGATTTAGCTTCAAATCCAAGCGAAACACATGGTTTAGCTTCAGATCAATGCGATGTAGAAGGTTTAACTTCAAATCAACGCGAAACAATTGATTTAGCTTCAAACACTTGGGATATAATTGATATAGCTTCAAATGCAGACGAATGAAATGAGTTAGCTTCAAAATCCATTCGATACAAATGATGTAGCTTAAAATCAATGCGATGTAGTAGGATTAGCTACAAATCCATGCGGAACAAACGATTGAGCTTCAAACACATCGGATATAGGTGATATAGTTTCATCTGCATGCGAAACAAACGAGTTAGCTTCAAGTCCATGCGAAACACATGATTTAGCTGCAAATCAATGCGATGTAGAAGGTTTAGCTTCAAATCAATGCGAAACACATGATTTAGCTTCAAATCAACTCGAAGTACAAGGCTTAGATTCAAATCCATGCGAAACAAATGGTTTAGCCACAAATACTTGTGATATACGTTATTTAGATTTAACTGCATGTTAAACGAACGAGTTAGCTTCAAATCCATGCGAAACACATGATTTAGCTTCAAATCAACTCGGAGTACAAGGCTTAGATTCAAATCCATGCGAAACAAATGGTTTAGCTACAAATACTTGTGATATACGTAATTTAGATTTAACTGCATGCGCAACGAACGAGTTAGTTTCAAATCCATGCGAAACACATGATTTAGCTGCAAATCAATGCGATGTAGAAGGTTTAGCTTCAAATCTATACGAAACACATGATTTAGCTTCAAATCAATTCGAAGGACAAGGCTTAGATTCAAATCCGTGCGAAACAAATGATTTAGCTTCAGATGAATGCGAAGTAGAAGGCTTAGCTTCAAATCCATGCGGCACATATGATTTAGCTTTAAATACTTGCGATATAAGTGACATAGTTTCAAATGGAGGCGAAACGAACGAGTTAGCTTCAAATCCATGCGAGATACATGATTTAGCTTCTAATCAATGCGAAGTAGAAGGCGTAGCTTCAAATCCATGCGAAACAAATCGTTTAGCTACAAATACTTGTGATATACATTATTTAGCTACAACTGCAGGCAAAACGAACGAGTTAGCTTCAAATCCATGCGAAACACATGATTTAGCTGCAAATCAATGTGATGTAGAAGGTTTAGCTTCAAATCCATGCGATACAAAAGATTTAGCTTCAAATCAATGCGATGTAGAAGGTTCAGCTTCAAATCCATGCGACACATATGATTTAGCTTCAAATACTTGCGATATAAGTGATATAGCTTCAAAAGCTGGAGGAACAAACGAGGTGGCTTCAATTCCATGCGAAACAAATGATTTAGCTTCAAATCAATGCGAAGTAGAAGGCGTAGCTTCAAATCCATGCGAAACAATTGGTTTAGCTACAAATACTTGTGATATAGATTATTTAGCTACAACTGCATGCGAAACTAACGAGTTAGCTTCAAATCCATGCGAAACACACGATTTATCTTCAAATCAATGAGACGTAGAAGGTTTAGCTTCAAATGCATGACATACACAAGATTCAGCTTCAAATCAATTCGAAGGACAAGGCTTAGATTCAAATCCATGCGAAACAAATGATTTAGCTTCAAATGAATGCGAAGTAGAAGGCTTAGCTTCAAATCCATGCAAAACAAATGGTTTAGCTACAAATACTTGTGATATACATCATTTAGCTACAACTGCATGCTATACGAACGAGTTAGCTTCAAATCCATGCGATTCACATGATTTAGCTTCAAATCAATGCGATGTAGAAGGTTTAGCTTCAAATCCATGCGATACACAAGATTTAGCTTCAAATCAATGCGATGTAGAAGGTTTAGCTTCAAATCAATAAGAGGTAGAAGGTTCTGCTTCAAATCAATAGAATGTAGAAGGTTTAGCTTCAAATCAATGCGATGTAGAAGGTTTAGCTTCAAATCCATACGAAACACATGATTTAGCTTCAAATCAATTCGAAGGACAAGGCTTAGATTCAAATCCATGCGAAACAAATGATTTAGCTTCAAATGAATGCGAAGTAGAAGGCTTAGCTTCAAATCCATGCAAAACAAATGGTTTAGCTACAAATACTTGTGATATACATTATTTAGCTACAACTGCATGCGAAATAAACGAGATAGCTTCAAATCCATGCTATATACATGATTTAGCTTCAAATCAATGCGATGTAGAAGGTTTAGCTTCAAATCCATGCGATACACAAGATTTAGCTTCAAATCAATGCGATGTGTTAGGGTCAGCTTCAAATCCATGCGACACATTCGATTTAGCTTCAAATACTTGCGATATAAGTGATATAGCTTCAAAAGCTGTAGGAACAAACGAGGTAGCTTCAATTCCATGCGAGAAACATGATTTAGCTTCAAATCAATGCGATGTTGAAGATTTAGCTTCATAACAATAAGACGTAGAAGGTTTAGCTTAAAATCAATAGAATGTAGAAGGTTTAGCTTCAAATCAATGCGATGTAGAAGGTTTAGCTTCAAATCCATGCGAAACAAATGATTTAGCTTCAGATGAATGCGAAGTAGGAGGCTTAGCTTCAAATCCATGCAAAACAAATGGTTTAGCTACAAATAATTGTGATATACATTATTTAGCTACAACTGCATGCGAAATAAACGAGATAGCTTCAAATCCATGCTATATACATGATTTAGCTTCAAATCAATGCGATGTAGAAGGTTTAGCTTCAGATCCATGCGATACACAAGATTTAGCTTCAAATCAATGCGATGTAGTAGGTTCAGCTTCAAATCCATGCGACACATTCGATTTAGCTTCAAATACTTGCGATATAAGTGATATAGCTTCAAAAGCTGTAGGAACAACCGAGGTAGCTTCAATTCCATGCGAGAAACATGATTTAGCTTCAAATCAATGCGATGTAGAAGTTTTAACTTCAAAACAATAAGAGGTAGAAGGTTTAGCTTCAAATCAATAGAATGTAGAAGGTTTAGCTTCAAATCAATGCGATGTAGAAGGTTTAGCTTCAAATCCATACGAAACACATGATTTAGCTTCAAATCAATTCGAAGGACAAGGCTTATATTCAAATCCATGCGAAACAAATAATTTAGCTTCAAATCAATGCGATGTAGAAGGTTTAGCTTCAAATCCATGCGATACACATGATTTAGCTTCAAATACTTGCGATATAAGTGATCTAGCTTCAAATACAGGCGAAACGATCGAGTTAGCTCCAAATCCATGCGAAACACATGATTTAGCTGCAAATCAATGTGATGTAGAAGGCTTAGCTTCAAATCCATGCGGCACATATGATTTAGCTTTAAATACTTGCGATATAAGTGACATAGTTTCAAATGGAGGCGAAACGAACGAGTTAGCTTCAAATCCATGCGAGATACATGATTTAGCTTCTAATCAATGCGATGTAGAAGGTTTAGCTTCAAATCCATGCGATACACAAGATTTAGCTTCAAATCAATGCGATGTAGAAGGTTCAGCTTCAAATCCATGCGACACATATGATTTAGCTTCAAATACTTGCGATATAAGTGGCATAGTTTCAAATGGAGGCGGAACGAACGAGTTAGCTTCAAATCCATGCGAGATACATGATTTAGCTTCTAATCAATGCGATGTAGAAGGTTTAGCTTCAAAATCCACGCGATACACATGATTTAGCTTCAATTACTTGCGATATAAGTGATGTAGGTTCAACTTCAGGCGAAACGAACCAGTTAGCTTCAAATCCATGCGATACACAAGATTTAGCTTCAAATCAATGCGATGTAGAAGGTTCAGCTTCAAATCCATGCGACACATATGATTTAGCTTCAAATACTTGCGATATAAGTGATATAGCTTGAAAAGCTGGAGGAACAAACGAGGTTGCTCCAATTCCATGCGATACAAATGATTTAGCTTCAAATCAATGCGATGTAGAAGGTTTCGCTTCAAATCCATGCCGTACACAAGATTTAGTTTCAAATAAATGCGATGTAGTAGGTTCAGCTTCAAATCCATGCGACACATATGATTAAGCTTCAAATACTTGCGATATAAGTGATATAGCTTCAAAAGCTGTAGGAACAAACGAGCTAGCTTCAATTCCACGCGAGACACATGATTTAGCTTCAAATCAATGCGATGTAGAAGGTTTAGCTTCAAATTCAAGCGTAACACATGATTTAGCTTCAAATACTTGCGATATAAGTGATATAGCTTCGAATACAGGAGAAACGAAGGAGTTAGCTTCAAATCCATGCGAAACACATGAGTCAGCTGCAAATCAATTCAATGTAGAAGGTTTAGCTTCAAATCCATGAGAAACACATTATTTAGCTGCAAATCAGTGCGAAGTAGTAGGCTCGGGTTCAAATCAATGCAATTCAAATGGTTCATATTCAAATACTTGTGAAAGACATGACTTAGCTTCAACTGCATGCGAAACACATGATTTAGCTTCAAATCAATGCGATGTAGAAGGTTTAGCTTCAAATCCATGCAAAACACGTGATTTATCTTCCAATTAATGCGAAGTAGAAGGCTTATCTTCAAATCCATGCGAATCAAATGGTGTAGCTTCAAATACTTGTGATATACGTTATTTAGATTTAACTGCATGCGCAACGAACGAGTTAGCTTCAAATCCATGCGCGACACATGATTTAACTTCTAATCAATGCGATGTAGAAGGTTTAGCTTCAAATCCACGCGAAACAAATGATTTAGCTTCAAACACTTGGGGTATAAGTGATATAGCTTCAAATGCAGACTAATCAAACGAGTTAGCTTCAAAATCCACGCGATACACATGATTTAGCTTCAAACACTTGCGATATAAGTGATGTAGATTCAACTGCTGGCTAAACGAACGAGTTAGCTTCAAATCCATGCGAAACACATAATTTAGCTGCAAATCAATGTGATGTAGAAGGTTTAGCTTCAAATCCATGCGACACACAAGATTTAGATTCAAATCAATGCGATGTAGAAAGTTCAGCTTCAAATCCATGCGACACATATGATTTAGCTTCAAGTACTTGCGATATAAGTGATATAGCTTCAAAAGCTGGAGCAACAAACGAGGAAGCTTCACTTCCATGCGAAACAAATGATTTAAATTCAAATCAATGCGAAGTAGAAGGCTTAGCTTCAGATCCATGCGATATACAAGATTTAGCTTCAAATCAATTCGATGTAGTAGGTTCAGCTTCAAATCCATGCGATATAAGTGATATAGCTTCAAAAGCTGGAGGAACAAACGAGGTTGCTTCAATTCCATGCGAAACAAATGATTTAGCTTCAAATCAATGCGAAGTAGAAGGAGTAGCTTCAAATCCATGCAAAACAAATGGTTTAGCTACGAATACTTGTGATATACATTATTTAGCTACAACTGCATGCGAAACTAACGAGTTAGCTTCAAATCCATGCGCGACACATGATTTAACTTCTAATCAATGCGATGTAGAAGGTTTAGCTTCAAATCCACGCGAAACAAATGATTTAGCTTCAAACACTTGGGGTATAAGTGATATAGCTTCAAATGCAGACTAATCAAACGAGTTAGCTTCAAAATCCACGCGATACACATGATTTAGCTTCAAACACTTGCGATATAAGTGATGTAGATTCAACTGCAGGCTACACGAACGAGTTAGCTTCAAATCCATGCGAAACACATGATTTAGCTGCAAATCAATGTGATGTAGAAGGTTTAGCTTCAAATCCATGCGATACACAAGATTTAGCTTCAAATCAGTGCGATGTAGAAGGTTCAGCTTCAAATCCATGCGACACATATGATTTAGCTTCAAATACTTGCGATATAAGTGATATAGCTTGAAAAGCTGTAGGAACAAACGAGGTAGCTTCAATTCCATGCGAGACACATGATGTAGCTTCAAATCAATGCGAAGTAGATGGCGTAGCTTCAAATCCATACGAAACACATGATTTAGCTTCAAATCAATTCGAAGTCCAATGCTCAGATTCAAATCCACGCGAAACAAATGATTTAGCTTCAAAAGAATGCGAAGTAGAAGTCTTAGCTTCAAAAACATGCAAAACAAATGGTTTAGCTACCAATACTTGTGATATACATTATTTAGCTACAACTGCATGCGAAACGAACGAGTTAGCTTCAAATCCATGCGATACACATGATTTAGCTTCAAATCAATGCGATGTGAAAGGTTTAGCTTCAAATCCATGCGATACACAAGATTTAGCTTCAAATAAATGCGATGTAGAAGGTTTAGCTTCAAATGCACGCGAAACAAATGAGTTAGCTTCAAACACTTGGTGTATAAGTGATATAGCTTCAAATGCAGACTAATCAAACGAGTTAGCTTCAAAATCCACGCGATACACATGATTTAGCTTCAATTACTTGCGATATAAGTGATGTAGGTTCAACTGCAGGCGAAACGAACGAGTTAGCTTCAAATCCATGCGAAACACATAATTTAGCTGCAAATCAATGTGATGTAGAAGGTTTAGCTTCAAATCCATGCGATACACAAGATTTAGATTCAAATCAATGCGATGTAGAAAGTTCAGCTTCAAATCCATGCGACACATATGATTTAGCTTCAAGTACTTGCGATATAAGTGATATAGCTTCAAAAGCTGGAGGAACAAACGAGGTTGCTTCAATTCCATGCGAAACATATGATTTAGCTTCAAATCAATGCGAAGTAGAAGGAGTAGCTTCAAATCCATGCAAAACGAATGGTTTAGCAACGAATACTTGTGATATACATTATTTAGCTACAACTGCATGCGAAACTAACGAGTTAGCTACAAATCCATGCGCGACACATGATTTAACTTCTAATCAATGCGATGTAGAAGGATTAGCTTCAAATCCACGCGAAACAAATGATTTAGCTTCAAACACTTGGGGTATAAGTGATATAGCTTCAAATGCAGACTAATCAAACGAGTTAGCTTCAAAATCCACGCGATACACATGATTTAGCTTCAAACACTTGCGATATAAGTGATGTAGATTCAACTGCAGGCTACACGAACGAGTTAGCTGCAAATCCATGCGAAACACATGATTTAGCTGCAAATCAATGTGATGTAGAAGGTTTTGCTTCAAATCCATGCGATACACAAGATTTAGCTTCAAATCAGTGCGATGTAGAAGGTTCAGCTTCAAATCCATGCGACACATATGATTTAGCTTCAAATACTTGCGATATAAGTGATATAGCTTGAAAAGCTGTAGGAACAAACGAGGTAGCTTCAATTCCATGCGAGACACATGATGTAGCTTCAAATCAATGCGAAGTAGAAGGCGTAGCTTCAAATCCATACGAAACACATGATTTAGCTTCAAATCAATTCGAAGTCCAATGCTTAGATTCAAATCCACGCGAAACAAATGATTTAGCTTCAAAAGAATGCGAAGTAGAAGACTTAGCTTCAAAACCATGCAAAACAAATGGTTTAGCTACCAATACTTGTGATATACATTATTTAGCTACAACTGCATGCGAAACGAACGAGTTAGCTTCAAATCCATGCGATACACATGATTTAGCTTCAAATCAATGCGATGTGAAACGTTTAGCTTCAAATCCATGCGATACACAAGATTTAGCTTCAAATGAATGCGAAGTAGAAGGCTTAGCTTCAAATCCATGCAAAACAAATGATTTAGCTTCAAACACTTGGGGTATAAGTGATATAGCTTCAAATGCAGACTAATGAAACAAGTTAGCATCAAAATCCACGCGATATACATGATTTAGCTTCAAATACTTGCGATATTAGTGATGTAGGTTCAACTGCAGGCGAAACGAACGAGTTAGCTTCAAATCCATGCGAAACACATGATTTAGCTGCAAATCAATGTGATGTAGAAGGTTTACTTCAAATCCATGCGATACACAAGATTTAGATTCAAATCAATGCGATGTAAAAGGTTCAGCTTCAAAACCATGCGACACATATGATTTATCTTCAAATACTTGCGATATAAGTGATATAGCTTCAAAAGCTGGAGGAACAAACGAGGAAGCTTCAATTCCATGCGAAACAAATGATTTAACTCCAAATCAATGCGAACTAGAAGGCTTAGCTTCAGATCCATGCGATACACAAGATTTAGATTCAAATCAATGCGATGTAGTAGGTTCAGCTTCAAATCCATGCGATATAAGTGATATAGCTTCAAAAGCTGGAGGAACAAACGAGGTATCTTCAATTCGATGCGAAACAAATGATTTAGCTTCAAATCAATGCGAAGTAGAAGGCGTAGCTCCAAATCCATGCGAAACAAATGGTTTAGCTACAAATACTTGTGATATACATTACTTAGCTACAACTGCATGCGAAACTAACGAGTTAGCTTCAAATCCATGCGAAACACACGATTTATCTTCAAATCAATGCGATGTAGAAGGTTTAGCTTCAAATCAATAAGAGGTAGAAGGTTTAGCTTCAAATCAATAGAATATAGTAGGTTTAGCTTCAAATCAATGCGATGTAGAAGGTTTAGCATCAAATCCATACGAAACACATGATTGAGCTTGAAATCAATTCGAAGGACAAGGCTTAGATTCAAATCCATGCGAAACAAATGATTTAGCTTCAAATGAATGCGAAGTAGAAGGCTTAGCTTCAAATCCATGCAAAACAAATGGTTTAGCTACAAATACTTGTGATATACGTTATTTAGCTACAACTGCATGCGAAACAAACGAGTTAGCTTCAAATCCTTGCGAAACACATGATTTAGCTGCAAATCAATGCGATGAAGAAGGTTTAGCTTCAAATCCATGCGAAACAAATAATATAGCTTCAAACTCTTGGGGTGTAAGTGATATAGCTTCAAATGAAGACTAATCAAACGAGTTAGCATCAAAATCCACGCGATACACATGATTTAGCTTCAAATACTAGTGTTATAAGTGATGTAGATTCAACTGCAGGCCAAACGAACGAGTTAGCTTCAAATCCATGCGAAACACATGATTTAGCTGCAAATCAATGCGACGAAGAAGGATTAGCTTCAAATCCATGCGAAACAAATGATATAGCTTCAAACGCTTGGGGTGTAAGTGATATAGCTTCAAATGAAGACTAATCAAACGAGTTAGCTTCAAAATCCACGCGATACACATGATTTAGCTTCAAATATTAGCGATATAAGTGATGTAGTTTCAACTGCAGGCGAAACGAACGTGTAAGCTTCAAATCCATGCGAAACACATGATTTATCTGCAAATCAATGCGATGTAGAAGGTTTAGCCTCAAATCCATACGAAACACATGATTTAGCTTCAAATCAATTCGAAGGACAAGGCTTAGATTCAAATCCATGCGAAACAAATTATTTAGCTTCAAATGAATGCGAAGTAGAAGACTTAGCTTCAAATCCATGCAAAACAAATGGTTTAGCTACAAATTCTTGTGATATACATTATTTATATACAACTGCATGCGAAACAAACGAGTTAGCTTCAAATCCATGCGATACACATGATTCAGCTTCAAATCAATGCGATGTAGAAGGTTTAGCTTCAAATCCATGCGACACATATGATTTAGCTTCAAATACTTGCGATAAAAGTGATATAGGTTCAAAAGCTGGAGGAACAAACGAGGTGGCTTCAATTCCATGCGAGACACTTGATTTAGCTTCAAATCAATGCGATGTAGAAGGTTTAGCTTCAAGTCCAAGCGTAACACATGATTTAGCTTCAAATACTTGCGATATAAGTGATATAGCTTCGAATACAGGCGAAACGAACGAGTTAGCTTCAAATCCATGCGAAACACATGATTCAGCTGCAAATCAATGCGATGTAGAAGGTTTAGCTTCAAATCCATGCGAAACACATTATTTAGCTGCAAATCAGTGCGAAGTAGAAGGCTCGGGTTCAAATCAATGTGATTCAAATGGTTCATCTTCAAATACTTGTGAATGACATGATTGAGCTTCAACTGCATGCAAAACACATGATTTAGCTTCAAATCAATGCGATGTAGAAGGTTTAGCTTCAAATCCATGCAAAACACGTGATTTATCTTCCAATTAATGCGAAGTAGAAGGCTTAGCTTCAAATCCATGCGAATCAAATGGTTTAGCTTCAAATACTTGTGATATACGTTATTTAGATTTAACTGCATGCGCAACGAACGAGTTAGCTTCAAATCCATGTGGAAACACATGATTTAGCTGCAAATCAATGCGATAAAGAAGGTTTAGCTTCAAATCCATGCGAAACAAATGATATAGCTTCAAACACATGGGGTGTAAGTGATACAGCTTCAAATGAAGACTAATCAATCGTGTTAGCTTCAAAATCCATGCGATACACATGATTTAGATTCAAATCAATGCGATGTAGAAGGTTTAGCTTCAAGACAATAAGAGGTAGAAGGTTTAGCTTCAAATCAATAGTATGTAGAAGGTTTAGCTTCAAATCGATGCGATACACATGATTAAGATTCAAATCAATGCGATGTAGATAGTTTGCTTCAAATCCATACGAAACACATGATTTAGCTTCAAATCAATTCGAAGGACAAGGCTTAGATTCAAATACATGCGAAACAAATGATTTAGCTTCAAATACTTGCGATATAAGTGATGTAGTTTCAACTGCAGGCGAAACGAACGAGTTAGCTTCAAATCCATACGAAACGCATGATTTAGCTGCAAATCAATGTGATGTAGAAGGTTTAGCTTCAAATCCATACGAAAACAGATGATTTAGCATCATATCAATTCGATGTAGAAGGTTCAGCGTCAAATCCATGCGACACATATGATTTAGCTTCAAATACTTGCGATATAAGTGATATAGCTTCAAAAGCTGGAGGAACAAACAAGGAAGCTTCAATTCCATACGAAACAAATGATTTAACTTCAAATCAATGGGAAGTAGAAGGCTTAGCTTCAGATCCATGCGATAAACAAGTTTTCGCTTCAAATCAATGCGATGTAGAAGGATTAGCTTCAAATCCATGCGAAACACATTATTTAGCTGCAAATCAGTGCGAAGTAGAAGGCTCGGGTTCAAATCAATGCAATGCAAATGGTTCATCTTCAAATACTTGTGAAAGATATGATTTAGCTTCAACTGCATGCGAAACACATGATTTAGCTTCAAATCAATGCGATGTAGAAGGTTTAGCTTCAAATCCATCGAAAACACATGATTTATATTGCAATTAATGCGAAGTAGAAGGCTTAGCTTCAAATCCATGCGAATCAAATGGTTTAGCTTCAAATACTTGTGATATACGTTATTTAGATTTAACAGCATGCGCAACGAACGAGTTAGCTTCTAATCCATGCGAAACACATGATTTAGCTGCAAATCAATGCGATGAAGAAGGTATAGCTACAAATCCATGCGAAACAAATGATATAGCTTCAAACACTTGTGGTGTAAGTAATATAGCTTCAAATGGAGACTAATCAAACGAGTTAGCTTCAAAATCCATGCGATACACATGATTTAACTTCAAATACTAGCGATATAAGTGATGTAGATTCAACTGCAGGCGAAACGAACGAGTTAGCTTCAAATCCATGCGAAACACATGATTTAGCTGCAAATCAATGCGATGTTGAAGGTTTAGCTTCAAATCCATGCGAAATAAATGGATTAGCTACAAATACTTGTGATATACATTATTTAGCTACAACTGCATGCGGAACAAACGAGTTTGCTTCAAAATCCACGCGATACACATGATTTATCTTCAAATCAATTCAAAGGACAAGGCTTAGATTCAAATCCATGCGAAACAAATGATTTAGCTTCAAATGAATGCGAAGTAGAAGGCTTAGCTTCAAATCCATGCAAAACAAATGGTTTAGCTACAGATGCTTGTGATATACATTATTTAGCTACAACTGCATGCGAAACAAACGAGTCAGCTTCAAATCCATGCTACATACATGATTTAGCTGCAAATCAATGCGATGTAGAAGGTTTAGCTTCAAATCCATGCGATACAGATGATTTAGCTTCAAACACTTGCGATATAAGTGATGTAGATTCAACTGCAGGCAAAACGAACGAGTTAGCTTCAAATCCATGCGAAACACATGATTCAGCTGCAAATCAATGCGATGTAGAAGGATTAGCTTCAAATCCATGCGAAACACATTATTTAGCTGCATATCAGTGCGAAGTAGAAGGCTCGGGTTCAAATCAATGCAATTCAAATGGTTCATCTTCAAATACTTGTGAAAGACATGATTTAGCTTCAACTGCATGCGAAACACATGATTTAGCTTCAAATCAATGCGAAACACATGATTTAGCTTCAAATCAATGCGTTGTAGAAGGTTTAGCTTCAAATCCATGCAAAACACGTGATTTATCTTCCAATTAATGCGAAATAGAAGGCTTAGCATCAAATCCATGCGAATCAAATGGTTTAGCTACAAATACTTGTGATATTCATTATTTAGCTACAACTGCATGCGAAACTAACGAGTTAGCTTCAAATCCATGCGAATCACACGATTTATCTTCAAATTATTGCGATGTAGAAGGTTTAGCTTCAAATCAATGCGATGTAGAAGGTTTAGCTTCAAATCCATGCCATACACAAGATTTAGCTACAAATCAATGCGATGTAGAAGGTTTAGCTTCAAATCCATGCGAAACAAATGATTTAGCATCAGATACTCCTGATATAACTGATATAGCTTCAAATGCAGGGGAAACAAACGAGTTAGCATCAAACCCATGCAAAACACATGATTTAGCTGCAAATCAATGCGATGTAGAAGGTTTGCTTCAAATCAATAAGAGGTAGAAGGTTTAGCTTCAAATCAATAGAATGTAGAAGGTTTAGCTTCAAATCAATGCGTTGTAGAAGGTTTAGCTTCAAATCCATACGAAACACATGATTTACCTTCAAATCAATTCGAAGGACAAGGCTTAGATTCAAATCCATGCGAAACAAATGATTTAGCTTCAAATCAATACGATGTAGAAGGTTTAGCTTCAAATCCATGCGATACACAAGATTTAGATTCAAACGAATGCGATGTAGAAGGTTCAGCTTCAAATCCATGCGACACACGTGATTTAGCTTCAAATACTTGCGATAGAAGTGATATAGCTTCAAAAGCTGGAGGAACAAACGAGGAAGCTTCAATTCCATGCGAAACAAATTATTTAACTTCAATCAATGCGAAGTAGAAGGCTTAACTTCAGATCAATGCGAAACAAATGGATTAGCTACAAATACTTGTGATATACATTATTTAGCTACAACTGCATGCGGGACAAACGAGTTTGCTTCTAATCCATGCGAAACACATGATTTATCTGCAAATCAATGCGATGAAGTAGGTTTAGCTTCAAATCCATACGACACAGATGATTTAGATTCAAATCAATTCGAAGGACAAGGCTTAGATTCAAATCCATGCGAAACAAATGATTTAGCTTCAAATGAATGCGAAGTAGAAGGCTTGGCTTCAAATCCATGAAAAACAAATGGCTTAACTACAAATACTTGTGATAAACATTATTTAGCTACAACTGCATGCGAAACAAACGAGTTAACTTCAAATCCATGCGATACACATGATTTAGCTTCAAATCAATGCGATGTAGAAGGTTTCGCTTCAAATCCATGCCATACACAAGATTTAGCTTCAAATCAATGCGATGTAGTAGGTTCAGCTTCAAATCCATGCGACACATATGATTAAGCTTCAAATACTTGCGATATAAGTGATATAGCTTCAAAAGCTGTATGAACAAACGAGGTAGCTTCAATTCCACGCGATACACATGATTTAGCTTCAAATCAATGCGATGTAGAAGGTTTAGCTTCAAATTCAAGCGTTACACATGATTTAGCTTCAAATACTTGCGATATAAGTGATATAACTTCGAATACAGGCGAAACGATCGAGTTAGCTTCAAATCCATGCGAAACACATGACTCAGCTGCAAATCAAATCAATGTAGAAGGTTTAGCTTCAAATCCATGAGAAACACATTATTTAGCTGCAAATCAGTGCGAAGTAGAAGGCTCGGGTTCAAATCAATGCAATTCAAATGGTTCATCTTCAAATACTTGTGAAAGACATGATTTAGCTTCAACTGCATGCGATACACATGATTTAGCTTCAAATCAATGCGATGTAGAAGGTTTAGCTTCAAATCCATGCAAAACACGTGATTTATCTTTCAATTAATGCGAAGTAGAATGCTTAGCTTCAAATCCATGCGAATCAAATGGTATAGCTTCAAATACTTGTGATATACGTTATTTAGATTTAACTGCATGCGCAACGAACGAGTTAGCTTCAAATCGATCCGAAACACATGATTTAGCTGCAAATCAATGCGATGAAGAAGATTTAGCTTCAACTCCATGCGAAACAAATGCTATAGCTTCAAACACATGGGGTGTAAGTGATATAGCTTCAAATGCAGACTAATCAAACGAGTTAGCTTCAAAATCCACGCGATACACATGATTTAGCTACAAACACTTGCGATATAAGTGATGTAGATTCAACTGCAGGCTAAACGAACGAGTTAGCTTCAAATGCATGCGAAACACATGATTTAGCTGCAAATCAATGTGATGTAGAAGGTTTAGCTTCAAATCCATGCGATACACAAGATTTAGCTTCAAATCAATGCGATGTAGAAGGTTCAACTTCAAATCCATGCGACACATATGATTTAGCTTCAAATACTTGCGATATAAGTGATATAGCTTGAAAAGCTGGAGGAACAAACGAGGTTGCTTCAATTCCATGCGAAACACATGATTTAGCTTCAAATCAATGCGAAGTGGAAGGCGTAGCTTCAAATCCATGCAAAACAAATGGTTTAGCTACGAATACTTGTGATATATATTATTTAGCTACAACTGCATGCGAAACTAACGAGTTAGCTTCAAATCCATGCGATACACATGATTTAGCTTCAAATCAATGCGAGGTGGAAGGTTTAGCTTCAAATCCATGCGATACACAAGATTTAGCTTCAAATCAATGCGATGTAGAAGGTTCAGCTTCAAATCCATGCGACACATATGATTTAGCTTCAAATACTTGCGATATAAGTGATATAGCTTCAAAAGCTGTAGGAACAAACGAGGTAGCTTCAATTCCATGCGAGACACATGATTTAGCTTCAAATCAGTGCGATGTAGAAGGTTTAGCTTCAAATCCAAACGAAACACATGTTTTAGCTTCAAATCAATTCGAAGGACAAGGCTTAGATTCAAATCCATGCGAAACAAATGCTTTAGCTTCAAATCAATGCGAAGTAGAAGGCGTAGCTTCAAATCCATGCGAAACAAATTGTTTAGCTACAAATACTTGTGATATACATTATTGAGCTACAACTGCTTGCGAAACTAACGAGTTAGCTTCAAATCTATGCGAAACACACGATTTATCTTCAAATCAATGCGATGTAGAAGGTTTAGCTTCAAATCAATAAGAGGTAGAAGGTTTAGCTTCAAATCAATAGAATATAGAAGGTTTAGCTTCAAATCAATGCGATGTATAAGGTTTAGCTTCAAATCCATACGAAACACATGATTTAGCTTCAAATCAATTCGAAGGGCAAGGCTTAGATTCAAATCCATGCGAAACAAATGATTTAGCTTCAGATGAATGCGAAGTAGAAGGCTCAGCTTCAAATCCATGCGGCACATATGATTTAGCTTTAAATACTTGCGATATAAGTGACATAGCTTCAAATGGAGGCGAAACGAACGAGTTAGCTTCAAATCCATGCGAAACACATGATTTATCTTCAAATCAAAGCGATGTAGAAGGTTTAGCTTCAAATCCATGCGATACACAAGATTTAGCTTCAAATGAATGCGATGTAGTAGGTTCAGCTTCAAATCCATGCGACACATATGATTTAGCTTCAAATACTTGCGATATAAGTGATATAGCTTCAAAAGCTGTAGGAACAAACGAGGTAGCTTCAAATCCATGCGAAACACATGATTCAGCTGCAATTCAATGCGATGTAGAAGGTTTAGCTACAAATCCATGCGAGACACATTATTTAGCTGCAAATCAGTGCGAAGTAGAAGGCTCGGGTTCAAATCAATGCGATTCAAATGGTTCATATTCAAATACTTGTGAAAGACATGATTTAGCTTCAACTGCATGCGAAACACATGATTTAGCTTCAAATCAATGCGATGTAGAAGGTTTTGCTTCAAATCCACGCGAAACAAATGATTTAGCTTCAAATACTTGCGATATAAGTGATATAGCTTCAAAAGCTGTAGGAACAAACGAGGTAGCTTCAATTCCATGCGAGACACATGATTTAGCTTCAAATCAATGCGATGTAGAAGTTTTAGCTTCATATCCAAGTGTAACACATGATTTAGCTTCAAATATTTGCGATATAAGTGATATAGCTTCGAATACAGGCGAAACGAACGAGTTAGCTTCAAATCCATGCGAAACACATGAATCAGCTGCAAATCAATGCAATGTAGAAGGTTTAGCTTCAAATCCATGCGAAACACATGATTTAGCTGCAAATCAATGCGATGTAGAAGGTTTAGCTTCAAATCCATACGAAACACATGATTTAGCTTCAAATCAATTCGAAGGGCAAGGCTTAGATTCAAATCCATGCGAAACAAATGATTTACCTTCAGATGAATGCGAAGTAGAAGGCTCAGCTTCAAATCCATGCGGCACATATGATTTAGCTTTAAATACTTGCGATATAAGTGACATAGTTTCAAATGGAGGCGAAACGAACGAGTTAGCTTCAAATCCATGCGAAACACATGATTTAGCTGCAAATCAATGTGATGTAGAAGGTTTAGCTTCAAATCCATGCGATACACAAGATTTAGCTTCAAATCAATGCGATGTAGAAGGTTCAGCTTCAAACCCATGCGACACATATGATTTAGCTTCAAATACTTGCGATATAAGTGATATAGCTTCAAAAGCTGGAGGAACAAACGAGGAGCCTTCAATTCCATGCGAAACAAATGATTTAGCTTCAAATCAATGCGAAGTAGAAGGCGTAGCTTCAAATCCATGCGAAACAAATGGTTTAGCTACAAATACTTGTGATATAGATTATTTAGCTACAACTGCATGCGAAACTAACGAGTTAGCTTCAAATCCATGCGATACACATGATTTAGCTTCAAATCAATGCGAGGTGGAAGGTTTAGCTTCAAATCCATGCGATACACAAGATTTAGCTTCAAATCAATGCGATGTAGTAGGTTCAGCTTCAAATCCATGCGACACATATGATTTAGCTTCAAATACTTGCGATATAAGTGATATAGCTTCAAAATCTGTAGGAACAAACGAGGTAGCTTCAATTCCATGCGAGACACATGATTTAGCTTGAAATCAATGCGATGTAGAAGGTTTAGCTTCAAATCCAAACGAAACACATGTTTTAGCTTCAAATCAATTCGAAGGACAAGGCTTAGATTCAAATCCATGCGAAACAAATGCTTTAGCTTCAAATCAATGCGAAGTAGAAGGCTCAGCTTCAAATCCATGCGGCACATATGATTTAGCTTTAAATACTTGCGATATAAGTGAAATAGTTTCAAATGGAGGCGAAACGAACGAGTTAGCTTCAAATCCATGCGAAACACATGATTTAGCTGCAAATCAATGCGATGTAGAAGGTTTAGCTTCAAAACAATAAGAGGTAGAAGGTTTAGCTTCAAATCAATAGAATGTAGAAGGTTTAGCTTCAAATCAATGCGATGTAGAATGTTTAGCTTCAAATCCATACGAAACACATGATTTAGCTTCAAATCAATTCGAAGGAGAAGGCTTAGATTCAAATCCATGCGAAACAAATGATTTAGCTTCAAATCAATGCGATGTAGAAGGTTTAGCTTCAAATCCATGCGATACACAAGATTTAGCTTCAAATCAATGCGATGTAGTAGGTTCAGCTTCAAATCCATGCGACACATATGATTTAGCTTCAAATACTTGCGATATAAGTGATATAGCTTCAAAAGCTGGAGGAACAAACGAGGTGGCTTCAATTCCATGCGAAACAAATGATTTAGCTTCAAATCGATGCGAAGTAGAAGGCGTATCTTCAAAAACTTGCGATATTCGTGACATAGCTTCAAATGGAGGCGAAACGAACGAGTTAGCTTCAAATCCATGCGAGACACATGATTTAGCTTCTAATCAATGCGATGTAGAAGGTTTAGCTTCAAATCCACGCGAAACAAATGATTTAGCTTCAAACACTTGGAGTATAAGTGATATAGCTTCAAATGCAGACTATTCAAACGAGTTAGCTTAAAAATCCACGCGATACACATGATTTATCTTCAAACACTTGCGATATAAGTGATGTAGATTCAACTGCAGGCAAAACGAAAGAGTTAGCTTCAAATCCATGCGAAACACATGATATAGCTGCTAATCAATGTGATGTAGAAGGTTTAGCTTCAAATCCATGCGATACACAAGATTTAGATTCAAATCAATGCGATGTAGAAGGTTCTGCTTCAAATCAATGCGACACATATGATTTAGCTTCAAATACTAGCGATATAAGTGATGTAGATTCAACTGCAGGCGAAACGAACGAGTTAGCTTCAAATTCATGCGAAACACATGATTTAGCAGCAAATCAATGCGATGTAGAAGGTTTAGCTTCAAAACAATAAGAGGGAGAAGGTTTAGCTTCAAATCAATAGAATGTAGAAGGTTTAGCTTCAAATCAATGCGATGTAGAATGTTTAGCTTCAAATCCATACGAAACGCATGATTTAGCTTCAAATCAATGCGATGTAGTAGGTTCAGCTTCAAATCCATGCGATACACATGATTTAGCATCAAATACTAGCGATATAAGTGATGTAGATTCATCTGCAGGCGAAACGATCATGTTATGTTCAAATCCATGCGATACACAAGATTTAGCTTCAAATCAATGCGATGTAGAAGGTTCAGCTTCAAACCCATGCGACACATATGATTTAGCTTCAAATACTTGCGATATAAGTGATATAGCTTCAAACGCTGGAGGAACAAACGAGGAGGCTTCAATTCCATGCGAAACAAATGATTTAGCTTCAAATCAATGCGAAGTAGAAGGCGTAGCTTCAAATCCATGCAAAACAAATGATTCAGCTGCAAATCAATGCAATGTAGAAGGTTTAGCTTCAAATCCATGCGATACACATGATTTAGTTTCAAATCAATGCGATGTGGAAGGTTTAGCTTCAAATCCATGCGATACACAAGATTTAGCTTCAAATCAATGCAATGTAGTAGGTTCAGCTTACAATCCATGCGACACATATGATTTAGCTTCAAATCAATGCGATGTAGAAGGTTTAGCTTCAAATCCATACGAAACACATGATTTAGCTTCAAATCAATGCGATGTAGTAGGTTCAGCTTCAAATCCATGCGATATAAGTGATATAGCTTCAAAAGCAGGAGGAACAAACGGGGTAGCTTCAATTCTATGCGAAACAAATGATTTAGCTTCAAATCAATGCCAAGTAGAAGGCGTAGCTTCAAATCCATGCGAAACAAATGGTTTAGCTACAAATACTTGTGATATACATTATTTAGCTACAACTGTATGCGAAACTAACGAGTAAGCTTCAAATCTATGCGAAACACGCGATTTATCTTCAAATCAATGCGATGTAGAAGGTTTAGCTTCAAATTAATAAGAGGTAGTAGGTTCAGCTTCAAATCAATAGAATATAGAAGGTTTAGCTTCAAATCAATGCGATGTAGAAGGTTTAGCTTCAAATCCATACGAAACACATGATTTAGCTTCAAATCAATTCGAAGGGCAAGGCTTAGATTCAAATCCATGCGAAACAAATGATTTAGCTTCAGATGAATGCGAAGTAGAAGGCTCAGCTTCAAATCCATGCGGCACATATGATTTAGCTTTAAATACTTGCGATATAAGTGACATAGTCTCAAAAGGAGGCGAAACGAACGAGTTAGCTTCAAATCCATGCGAAACACATGATTTAGCTGCAAATCAATGTGATGTACAAGGTTTAGCTTCATATCCATGCGATACACAAGATTTAGCTTCAAATCAATGCGATGTAGAAGGTTCAGCTTCAAATCCATGCGACACATATGATTTAGCTTCAAATACTTGCGATATAAGTGATATACCTTCAAAAGCTGGAGGAACAAACGAGGTGGCTTCAATTCCATGCGAAACACAAGATTTAGCTTCAAATCAATGCAATGTAGTAGGTTCAGCTTCAAATCCATGCGACACATATGATGTAGCTTCAAATACTTGCGATATAAGTGATATAGCTTCAAAAGCTGTAGGAACAAACGAGGTAGCTTCAATTCCATGCGAGACACATGATTTAGCTTCAAATCAATGCGATGTAGAAGGTTTAGCTTCAAATCCATGCGAAACAAATGATTTAGCATCAGATACTCCTGATATAACTGATATAGCTTCAAATGCAGGGGAAACAAACGAGTTAGCATCAAACCCATGCAAAACACATGATTTAGCTTCAAATCAATGCGATGTAGAAGGTTCAGCTTCAAATCCATACGAAACACATGATTTAGCTTCAAATCAATTCGAAGTACAATGCTTAGATTCAAATCCATGCGAAACAAATGATTTAGCTTCAAATGAATGCGAAGTAGAAGGCTTAGCTTCAAATCCATGCAAAACAAATGGTTTAGCTACAAATGCTTGTGATATACATTATTTAGCTACAACTGCATGCGAAACAAACGAGTTAGCTTCAAATCCATGCTATATACATGCTTTAGCTTCAAATCAATGCGATGTAGAAAGTTAAGCTTCAAATCCATGCGATACACAAGATTTAGCTTCAAATCAATGCGATGTAGTAGGTTCAGCTTCAAATCCATGCGACACATATGATTTAGCTTCAAATACTTGCGATATAAGTGATATAGCTTCAAAAGCTGTAGGAACAAACGAGGTAGTTTCAATTCCATGCGAGACACATGATTTAGCTTCAAATCAATGCGATGTAGAAGGTTTAGCTTCAAATTCAAGCGTAACACATGATTTAGCTTCAAATACTTGCGATATAAGTGATATAGCTTCGAATACAGGCGAAACGATCGAGTTAGCTTCAAATCCATACGAAACACAAGATTTAGCTTCAAATCAATGCGATGTAGAAGGTTCAGCTTCAAATCCATGCGACACATATGATTTAGCTTCAAATACTTGCGATATAAGTGATATAGCTTGAAAAGCTGGAGGAACAAACGAGGTTGCTTCAATTCCATGCGAAACACATGATTTAGCTTCAAATCAATGCGAAGTAGAAGGCGTAGCTTCAAATCCATGCAAAACAAATGGTTTAGCTACGAATATTTGTGATATACATTATCTAGCTACAACTGCATGCGAAACTAACGATTTAACTTCAAATCCATGCGAAACACACGATTTATCTTCAAATCAATGCGATGTAGAAGGTTTAGCTTCAAATCAATAAGAGGTAGATGGTTTAGCTTCAAATCAATAGAATATAGAAGGTTTAGCTTCAAATAAATGCGAAGTAGAAGGTTTAGCTTCAAATCCATACGACACACATGATTTAGATTCAAATCAATTCGAAGGACAAGGCTTAGATTCAAATTCATGCAACACAAATCATTTAGCTTCTTATACTTGCGATATAAGTGATATAGCTTCAAATGCAGGCGAAACAAACGAGTGAGCTTTAAATCCAAGCGAAACACATGATTTAACTTCAAATCAATGCGAAGTCGAAGATTTAGGTTCAAAGACATGCGAAACAAATGGTTCAGCTTCAAATACTTGTGATATACATGATTTACCTTCAACTGCATGCGAAACAAACGAGTTAGCTTCAAATCCAAGCGTAACACATGATTTAACTTCAAATCAATGGGAAGTAGAAGATGTACCTTCAAATCCATGCGAAACACATGGTTTAGCTTCAAATACTTGTGGTATACATGATTTAGCTTCAACTGCATGCGAAACAAACGAGTTAGCTTCAAATCCAAGCGAAACACATGATTTAGCTAGAAATCAATGCGAAATAGAAGCCTTAGCATCAAATCCATGCGACACAAATTATTTAGCTTCATATACGTGTGATACAAGTGATATAGCTTCAAATGCAGGAGAAACACACGAGTGAGCTTTAAATCCAAGCGTAACACATGACTTAACTTCAAATCAATGCGAAGTAGAAGGCTTAGCATCAAATTCATGCAACACAAATTATTTAGCTTCTTATACTTGCGATATAAGTGATATAGCTTCAAATGCAGGCGAAACAAGCGAGTGATCTTCAAATCCAAGCGTAACACATGATTTAACTTCAAATCAATGCAAAGTAGAAGATTTATGTTCAAATACATGCGAAACAAATGGTTCAGCTACAAATACTTGTGATATACATGATTTACCTTCAACTGCATGCGAAACAAACGATTTAGCTTCAGATGAATGCGAAGTAGAAGGCTCAGCTTCAAATCCATGCGGCACATATGATTTAGCTTTAAATACTTGCGATATAAGTGACATAGTTTCAAATGGAGGCGGAACGAACGAGTTAGCTTCAAATCCATGCGAGACACATGATTTAGCTGCAATTCAATGTGATGTAGAAGGTTTAGCTTCAAATCCATGCGATACACAAGATTTAGCTTCAAATCAATGCGATGTAGAAGGTTCAGCTTCAAACCCATGCGACACATATGATTTAGCTTCAAATACTTGCGATATAAGAGATATAGCTTCAAACGCTGGAGGAACAAACGAGGAGGCTTCAATTCCATGCGAAACAAATGATTTAGCTTCAAATCAATGCGAAGTAGAAGGCGTAGCTTCAAATCCATGCAAAACAAATGATTCAGCTGCAAATCAATGCAATGTAGAAGGTTTAGCTTCAAATCCATGCGATACACATGATTTAGTTTCAAATCAATGCGATGTGGAAGGTTTAGCTTCAAATCCATGCGATACACAAGATTTAGCTTCAAATCAATGCAATGTAGTAGGTTCAGCTTACAATCCATGCGACACATATGATTTAGCTTCAAATCAATGCGATGTAGAAGGTTTAGCTTCAAATCCATACGAAACACATGATTTAGCTTCAAATCAATGCGATGTAGTAGGTTCAGCTTCAAATCCATGCGATATAAGTGATATAGCTTCAAAAGCAGGAGGAACAAATGGGGTAGCTTCAATTCTATGCGAAACAAATGATTTAGCTTCAAATCAATGCCAAGTAGAAGGCGTAGCTTCAAATCCATGCGAAACAAATGGTTTAGCTACAAATACTTGTGATATACATTATTTAGCTACAACTGTATGCGAAACTAACGAGTAAGCGTCAAATCTATGCGAAACACGCGATTTATCTTCAAATCAATGCGATGTAGAAGGTTTAGCTTCAAATTAATAAGAGGTAGTAGGTTCAGCTTCAAATCAATAGAATATAGAAGGTTTAGCTTCAAATCAATGCGATGTAGAAGGTTTAGCTTCAAATCCATACGAAACACATGATTTAGCTTCAAATCAATTCGAAGGGCAAGGCTTAGATTCAAATCCATGCGAAACAAATGATTTAGCTTCAGATGAATGCGAAGTAGAAGGCTCAGCTTCAAATCCATGCGGCACATATGATTTAGCTTTAAATACTTGCGATATAAGTGACATAGTCTCAAAAGGAGGCGAAACGAACGAGTTAGCTTCAAATCCATGCGAAACACATGATTTAGCTGCAAATCAATGTGATGTACAAGGTTTAGCTTCAAATCCATGCGATACACAAGATTTAGCTTCAAATCAATGCGATGTAGAAGGTTCAGCTTCAAATCCATGCGACACATATGATTTAGCTTCAAATACTTGCGATATAAGTGATATACCTTCAAAAGCTGGAGGAACAAACGAGGTGGCTTCAATTCCATGCGAAACACAAGATTTAGCTTCAAATCAATGCAATGTAGTAGGTTCAGCTTCAAATCCATGCGACACATATGATGTAGCTTCAAATACTTGCGATATAAGTGATATAGCTTCAAAAGCTGTAGTAACAAACGAGGTAGCTTCAATTCCATGCGAGACACATGATTTAGCTTCAAATCAATGCGATGTAGAAGGTTTAGCTTCAAATCCATGCCATACACAAGATTTAGCTTCAAATCAATGCGATGTAGAAGGTTTAGCTTCAAATCCATTCGAAACACATGATTTACCTTCAAATCAATTCGAAGGACAAGGCTTAGATTCAAATCCATGCGAAACAAATGATTTAGCTTCAAATCAATACGATGTAGAAGGTTTAGCTTCAAATCCATGCGATACACAAGATTTAGCTTCAAATCAATGCGATGTAGAAGGTTTAGCTTCAAATCCATGCGAAACAAATGATTTAGCATCAGATACTCCTGATATAACTGATATAGCTTCAAATGCAGGGGAAACAAACGAGTTAGCATCAAACCCATGCAAAACACATGATTTAGCTTCAAATCAATGCGATGTAGAAGGTTCAGCTTCAAATCCATACGAAACACATGATTTAGCTTCAAATCAATACGAAGTAGAAGATTTAGGTTCAAATACATGCGAAACAAATGGTTCAGCTACAACTACTTGTGATATACATGATTTACCTTCAACTGCATGCGAAACAAACGATTTAGCTTCACACCCGAGGGAAACACATGATTTAACTTCAATCAGTGCGAAGTAGAAGGCTTAGCATCAAATCCATGCAACACAAATTATTTAGCTTCTTATACTTGCGATATAAGTGATATAGCTTCAAATGCAGGCGAAACAAACGAGTGATCTTCAAATCCAAGCGTAACACATGATTTAACTTCAAATCAATGCGAAGTAGAAGGCTTAGCTTCAAATCCATGCGAAACAAATGGTTTAGCATCAAATACTGGTGATATACATGATTTTGCTTCAGCTGCATGCGACACAAACGACTTAGCTTCACACCCAAGGGAAACACATGATTTGACTTCAAATCAATGCGAAGTAGAAGGCTTAGCTCCAAATCAATGGGAAACTAATGGTTTAGCTTCAAATACATGTGATATACATAATCTATATTCAACTGCATGCGAAACAAACAAGTTAGCTTCATATCCAAGTGAAACACATGATTTAGTTTCAAATCAATGCGAAGTAGAAGGCTTAGCTTCAAATCCATGCGAATTAAATGATTCTGCTTCAAGTACTTGTGATATAGTTGATTTAGCTTCAACTGCATGCGAAAGAAACGAGTTAGCTTCAAATCAATGCGAAGTGTGAGGTTTATCTTCAAATCCATGGGAAACAAATGGTTTAGCTTCAAATACTTGTAATGTACATAATTTTGCTTCAGATGCATGCGAAACAAACGATTTAGCTTCACACCCAAGGGAAACACATGATTTAACTTCAAATCAATGCGAAGTAGAAGGCTTAGCATCAAATCCATGCAACACAAATTATTTAGCTTCTTATACTTGCGATATAAGTGATATAGCTTCAAATGCAGGCGAAACAAACGAGTGATCCTCAAATCCAAGCGTAACACATGATTTAAATTCAAATCAATGGGAAGTAAAAGATGTACCTCCAAATCCATGCGAAACAAATGGTTCAGCTTCAAATACTTGTGATATACATGATTTACCTTCAACTGCATGCGAAACAAATGAGTTAGCTTCAAATTCAAGCGAAACACATGATTTAGCTTCAAATCAATGCGAAATAGAAGGCTTAGCATCAAATCCATTCGACACAAATTATTTAGCTTCATATACTTGCGATATAAGTGATATTGCTTCAAATGCAGCCGAAACAAACGAGTGATCTTCAAATCCAAGCGCAACACATGATTTAACTTCAAATCAATGGGAAGTAGAAGATGTACCTCCAAATCCATGCGAAACAAATTGTTCAGCTTCAAATACTTGCGATATACATGATTTACCTTCAACTGCATGCGAAACAAACGAGTTAGCTTCAAATCCAAGCGAAACACATGATTCAGCTTCAAATCAATGCGAAATAGAAGGCTTAGCATCAAATCCATGCGACGCAAACTATTTAGCTTCATATACATGTGATACATGTGATATAGCTTCAAATGCAGGCGAAACACACGAGTGAGCTTTAAATCCAAGCGTAACACATGATTTAACTTCAAATCAATGGGAAGTAGAAGGCTTAGCATCAAATTCATGCAACACAAATCATTTAGCTTCTTATACTTGCGATATAAGTGATATAGCTTCAAATGCAGGCGAAACAAACGAGTGAGCTTTAAATCCAAGCGAAACACATGATTTAACTTCAAATCAATGCGAAGTAGAAGATTTAGGTTCAAAGACATGCGAAACAAATGGTTCAGCTTCAAATACTTGTGATATACATGATTTACCTTCAACTGCATGCGAAACAAACGAGTTAGCTTCAAATCCAAGCGTAACACATGATTTAACTTCAAATCAATGGGAAGTAGAAGATGTACCTTCAAATCCATGCGAAACACATGGTTTAGCTTCAAATACTTGTGGTATACATGATTTAGCTTCAACTGCATGCGAAACAAACGAGTTAGCTTCAAATCAAAGCGAAACACATGATTTAGCTAGAAATCAATGCGAAATAGAAGCCTTAGCATCAAATCCATGCGACACAAATGATTTAGCTTCATATACGTGTGATACAAGTGATATAGCTTCAAATGCAGGCGAAACACACGAGTGAGCTTTAAATCCAAGCGTAACACATGACTTAACTTCAAATCAATGCGAAGTAGAAGGCTTAGCATCAAATTCATGCAACACAAATTATTTAGCTTCTTATACTTGCGATATAAGTGATATAGCTTCAAATGCAGGCGAAACAAACGAGTGATCTTCAAATCCAAGCGTAACACATGATTTAACTTCAAATCAATGCAAAGTAGAAGATTTAGGTTCAAATACATGCGAAACAAATGGTTCAGCTACAAATACTTGTGATATACATGATTTACCTTCAACTGCATGCGAAACAAACGATTTAGCTTCACACCCAAGGGAAACACATGATTTAACTTCAATCAATGCGAAGTAGAAGGCTTAGCATCAAATCCATGCAACACAAATTATTTAGCTTCTTATACTTGCGATATAAGTGATATAGCTTCAAATGCAGGCGAAACAAACGAGTGATCTTCAAATCCAAGCGTAACACATGATTCAACTGCAAATCAATGTGATGTAGAAGGTTTAGCTTCAAATCAATGCGATACACAAGATTTAGCTTCAAATCAATGCGATGTAGAAGGTTCAGCTTCAATTCCATGCGAAACTAATGATTTAGCTTCAAATCAATGCGAAGTAGAAGGCGTAGCTTCAAATCCATGCGAAACAAATGGTTTAGCTACAAATAGTTGTGATATACATTATTTAGCTACAACTGCATGCGAAACAAACGAGATAGCTTCAAATCCATGCTATATAGATGATTTAGCTTCAAATCAATGCGATGTAGAAGGTTTAGCTTCAAATCCATGCGATACACAAGATTTAGCTTCAAATCAATGCCATGTAGTAGGTTCAGATTCAAATCCATACCAAACACATGATTTATATTCAAATCCATGGGATGTAGAAGGTTTACTTCAAATCCATGCGGAACACATTATTTAGCTGCAAATAGGTGCGAAGTAGAAGGCTCGGGTTCAAATCAATGCGAATCAAATGGTTCATCTTCAAATACTTGTGAAAGACATGATTTAGCTTCAACTGCATGCGAAACACATGATTTAGCTGCAAATCAATGCGATGAAGAAGGTTTAGCTTCAAATCCATGCGATACAAATGATTTAGCTTCAAATGAATGCGAAGTAGAAGGCTTAGCTTCAAATCCATGCAAAACAAATGGTTTAGCTACAAATACTTGTGATATACATCATTTAGCTACAACTGCATGCTAAACGAACGAGTTAGCTTCAAATCCATGCGATACACATGGTTTAGCTTCAAATCAATGCGATGTAGAAGGTTTAGCTACAAATCCATGCCATACACAAGATTTAGCTTCAAATCAATGCGATGTAGTAGGTTCAGCTTCAAATCCATGCGAAACAAATGATTTAGCTTCAAACACTTGGGGTATAAGTGATATAGCTTCAAAAGCTGTAGGAACAAACGAGGTAGCTTCAAATCCATGCGAAACACATGATTCAGCTGCAAATCAATGCGATGTAGAAGGTTTAGCTACAAATCCATGCGAGACACATTATTTAGCTGCAAATCAGTGCGAAGTAGAAGGCTCGGGTTCAAATCAATGCGATTCAATTGGTTCATATTCAAATACTTGTGAAAGACATGATTTAGCTTCAACTGCATGCGAAACACATGATTTAGCTTCAAATCAATGCGATGTAGAAGGTTTTGCTTCAAATCCACGCGAAACAGATGATTTAGCTTCAAACACTTGGGGTATAAGTGATATAGCTTCAAATGCAGACTAATCAAACGAGTTAGCTTAAAAATCAACGCGATACACATGATTTATCTTCAAACACTTGCGATATAAGTGATGTAGATTCAACTGCAGGCAAAACGAACGAGTTAGCTTCAAATCCATGCGAAACACATGATATAGCTGCTAATCAATGTGATGTAGAAGGTTTAGCTTCAAATCCATGCGATACACAAGATTTAGCTTCAAATCAATGCGATGTAGAAGGTTCAGCTTCAAATCCATGCGACACATATGATTTAGCTTCAAATACTTGCGATATAAGTGATATAGCTTCAAAAGCTGGAGGAACAAACGAGGTAGCTTCAAATCCATGCGAAACACATGATTCAGCTGCAAATCGATGCGATGTAGAAGGTTTAGCTTCAAATCCATGCGATACACATGATTTAGCTTCAAATCAATGCGGTGTGGAAGGTTTAGCTTCAAATCCATGCGATACACAAGATTTAGCATCAAATCAATGCGATGTAGTAGGTTCAGCTTCAAATCCATGCGACACATATGATTTAGCTTCAAATCAATGCGATGTAGAAGGTTTAGCTTCAAATCCACGCGAAACAAATGACTTAGCTTCAAACACTTGGGGTATAAGTGATATAGCTTCAAATGCAGACTAATCAAACGAGTTAGCCTCAAAATCCACGCGATATACATGATTTAGCTTCAAATACTTGCGATATAAGTGATGTAGGTTCAACTGCAGGCGAAACGAACGAGTTAGCTTCAAATCCATGCGAAACATATGATTTAGCTGCAAATCAATGTGATGTAGAAGGTTTAGCTTCAAATCCATGCGATACGCAAGATTTAGATTCATTTCAATGCGATGTAGAAGGTTCAGCTTCAAATCCATGCGACACATATGATTTAGCTTCAAATACTTGCGATATAAGCGATATAGCTTCAAAAGCTGGAGGAACAAACGAGGAAGCTTCAATTCCATGCGAAACAAATGATTTAACTTCAAATCAATGCGAAGTAGAAGGCTTAGCTTCAGATCCATACGATACACAAGATTTAGCTTCAAATCAATGCGATGTAGGTTCAGCTTCAAATCCATGCGATATAAGTGATATAGCTTCAAAAGCAGGAGGAACAAACGAGGTAGCTTCAATTCCATGCGAAACAAATGATTTAGCTTCAAATCAATGCGAAGTGGAAGGCGTAGCTTCAAATCCATGCGAAACACATGATTCAGCTTCAAGTCAATTCGATGTAGAAGGATTAGCTTCAAATCCATGCGAAACACATTATTTAGCTGCAAATCAGTGCGAAGTAGAAGGCTCGGGTTCAAATCAATGCAATTCAAATGGTTCATCTTCAAATACTTGTGAAAGACATGATTTAGCTTCAACTGCATGCGAAACACATGTTTTAGCTTCAAATCCATGCGAAACAAATGATTTAGCTTCAAATCAATGCGATGTAGTAGGTTTAGCTTCAAATCCATGCGATACACATGATTTAGCTTCAAATACTTGCGATATAAGTGATATAGCTTCAAAAGCTGTAGGAACAAACGAGGTAGCTTCAATTCCATGCGAGACACATGATTTAGCTTCAAATCAATGCGATGTAGAAGGTTTAGCTTCATATCCAAGTGTAACACATGATTTAGCTTCAAATATTTGCGATATAAGTGATATAGCTTCGAATACAGGCGAAACGAACGAGTTAGCTTCAAATCCATGCGAAACACATGAATCAGCTGCAAATCAATGCAATGTAGAAGGTTTAGCTTCAAATCCATGCGAAACACATGATTTAGCTGCAAATCAATGCGATGTAGAAGGTTTAGCTTCAAATCCATTCGAAACACATGATTTAGCTTCAAATCAATTCGAAGGGCAAGGCTTAGATTCAAATCCATGCGAAACAAATGATTTACCTTCAGATGAATGCGAAGTAGAAGGCTCAGCTTCAAATCCATGCGGCACATATGATTTAGCTTTAAATACTTGCGATATAAGTGACATAGTTTCAAATGGAGGCGAAACGAACGAGTTAGCTTCAAATCCATGCGAAACACATGATTTAGCTGCAAATCAATGTGATGTAGAAGGTTTAGCTTCAAATCCATGCGATACACAAGATTTAGCTTCAAATCAATGCGATGTAGAAGGTTCAGCTTCAAACCCATGCGACACATATGATTTAGCTTCAAATACTTGCGATATAAGTGATATAGCTTCAAAAGCTGGAGGAACAAACGAGGAGCCTTCAATTCCATGCGAAACAAATGATTTAGCTTCAAATCAATGCGAAGTAGAAGGCGTAGCTTCAAATCCATGCGAAACAAATGGTTTAGCTACAAATACTTGTGATATAGATTATTTAGCTACAACTGCATGCGAAACTAACGAGTTAGCTTCAAATCCATGCGATACACATGATTTAGCTTCAAATCAATGCGAGGTGGAAGGTTTAGCTTCAAATCCATGCGATACACAAGATTTAGCTTCAAATCAATGCGATGTAGTAGGTTCAGCTTCAAATCCATGCGACACATATGATTTAGCTTCAAATACTTGCGATATAAGTGATATAGCTTCAAAATCTGTAGGAACAAACGAGGTAGCTTCAATTCCATGCGAGACACATGATTTAGCTTGAAATCAATGCGATGTAGAAGGTTTAGCTTCAAATCCAAACGAAACACATGTTTTAGCTTCAAATCAATTCGAAGGACAAGGCTTAGATTCAAATCCATGCGAAACAAATGCTTTAGCTTCAAATCAATGCGAAGTAGAAGGTTTAGCTTCAAATCCATACGAAACACATGATTTAGCTTCAAATCAATTCGAAGGGCAAGGCTTAGATTCAAATCCATGCGAAACAAATGATTTAGCTTCAGATGAATGCGAAGTAGAAGGCTCAGCTTCAAATCCATGCGGCACATATGATTTAGCTTTAAATACTTGCGATATAAGTGAAATAGTTTCAAATGGAGGCGAAACGAACGAGTTAGCTTCAAATCCATGCGAAACACATGATTTATCTTCAAATCAAAGCGATGTAGAAGGTTTAGCTTCAAATCCATGCGACACACAAGATTTAGCTTCAAATGAATGCGATGTAGTAGGTTCAGCTTCAAATCCATGCGACACATATGATTTAGCTTCAAATACTTGCGATATAAGTGATATAGCTTCAAAAGCTGTAGGAACAAACGAGGTAGCTTCAAATCCATGCGAAACACATGATTCAGCTGCAAATCAATGCGATGTAGAAGGCTTAGCATCAAATCCATGCAACACAAATTATTTAGCTTCTTATACTTGCGATATAAGTGATATAGCTTCAAATGCAGGCGAAACAAACGAGTGATCTTCAAATCCAAGCGTAACACATGATTCAACTGCAAATCAATGTGATGTAGAAGGTTTAGCTTCAAATCAATGCGATACACAAGATTTAGCTTCAAATCAATGCGATGTAGAAGGTTCAGCTTCAATTCCATGCGAAACTAATGATTTAGCTTCAAATCAATGCGAAGTAGAAGGCGTAGCTTCAAATCCATGCGAAACAAATGGTTTAGCTACAAATAGTTGTGATATACATTATTTAGCTACAACTGCATGCGAAACAAACGAGATAGCTTCAAATCCATGCTATATAGATGATTTAGCTTCAAATCAATGCGATGTAGAAGGTTTAGCTTCAAATCCATGCGATACACAAGATTTAGCTTCAAATCAATGCCATGTAGTAGGTTCAGATTCAAATCCATACCAAACACATGATTTATATTCAAATCCATGGGATGTAGAAGGTTTACTTCAAATCCATGCGGAACACATTATTTAGCTGCAAATAGGTGCGAAGTAGAAGGCTCGGGTTCAAATCAATGCGAATCAAATGGTTCATCTTCAAATACTTGTGAAAGACATGATTTAGCTTCAACTGCATGCGAAACACATGATTTAGCTGCAAATCAATGCGATGAAGAAGGTTTAGCTTCAAATCCATGCGATACAAATGATTTAGCTTCAAATGAATGCGAAGTAGAAGGCTTAGCTTCAAATCCATGCAAAACAAATGGTTTAGCTACAAATACTTGTGATATACATCATTTAGCTACAACTGCATGCTAAACGAACGAGTTAGCTTCAAATCCATGCGATACACATGGTTTAGCTTCAAATCAATGCGATGTAGAAGGTTTAGCTACAAATCCATGCCATACACAAGATTTAGCTTCAAATCAATGCGATGTAGTAGGTTCAGCTTCAAATCCATGCGAAACAAATGATTTAGCTTCAAACACTTGGGGTATAAGTGATATAGCTTCAAAAGCTGTAGGAACAAACGAGGTAGCTTCAAATCCATGCGAAACACATGATTCAGCTGCAAATCAATGCGATGTAGAAGGTTTAGCTACAAATCCATGCGAGACACATTATTTAGCTGCAAATCAGTGCGAAGTAGAAGGCTCGGGTTCAAATCAATGCGATTCAATTGGTTCATATTCAAATACTTGTGAAAGACATGATTTAGCTTCAACTGCATGCGAAACACATGATTTAGCTTCAAATCAATGCGATGTAGAAGGTTTTGCTTCAAATCCACGCGAAACAGATGATTTAGCTTCAAACACTTGGGGTATAAGTGATATAGCTTCAAATGCAGACTAATCAAACGAGTTAGCTTAAAAATCAACGCGATACACATGATTTATCTTCAAACACTTGCGATATAAGTGATGTAGATTCAACTGCAGGCAAAACGAACGAGTTAGCTTCAAATCCATGCGAAACACATGATATAGCTGCTAATCAATGTGATGTAGAAGGTTTAGCTTCAAATCCATGCGATACACAAGATTTAGCTTCAAATCAATGCGATGTAGAAGGTTCAGCTTCAAATCCATGCGACACATATGATTTAGCTTCAAATACTTGCGATATAAGTGATATAGCTTCAAAAGCTGGAGGAACAAACGAGGTAGCTTCAAATCCATGCGAAACACATGATTCAGCTGCAAATCGATGCGATGTAGAAGGTTTAGCTTCAAATCCATGCGATACACATGATTTAGCTTCAAATCAATGCGGTGTGGAAGGTTTAGCTTCAAATCCATGCGATACACAAGATTTAGCATCAAATCAATGCGATGTAGTAGGTTCAGCTTCAAATCCATGCGACACATATGATTTAGCTTCAAATCAATGCGATGTAGAAGGTTTAGCTTCAAATCCACGCGAAACAAATGACTTAGCTTCAAACACTTGGGGTATAAGTGATATAGCTTCAAATGCAGACTAATCAAACGAGTTAGCCTCAAAATCCACGCGATATACATGATTTAGCTTCAAATACTTGCGATATAAGTGATGTAGGTTCAACTGCAGGCGAAACGAACGAGTTAGCTTCAAATCCATGCGAAACATATGATTTAGCTGCAAATCAATGTGATGTAGAAGGTTTAGCTTCAAATCCATGCGATACGCAAGATTTAGATTCATTTCAATGCGATGTAGAAGGTTCAGCTTCAAATCCATGCGACACATATGATTTAGCTTCAAATACTTGCGATATAAGCGATATAGCTTCAAAAGCTGGAGGAACAAACGAGGAAGCTTCAATTCCATGCGAAACAAATGATTTAACTTCAAATCAATGCGAAGTAGAAGGCTTAGCTTCAGATCCATACGATACACAAGATTTAGCTTCAAATCAATGCGATGTAGGTTCAGCTTCAAATCCATGCGATATAAGTGATATAGCTTCAAAAGCAGGAGGAACAAACGAGGTAGCTTCAATTCCATGCGAAACAAATGATTTAGCTTCAAATCAATGCGAAGTGGAAGGCGTAGCTTCAAATCCATGCGAAACACATGATTCAGCTTCAAGTCAATTCGATGTAGAAGGATTAGCTTCAAATCCATGCGAAACACATTATTTAGCTGCAAATCAGTGCGAAGTAGAAGGCTCGGGTTCAAATCAATGCAATTCAAATGGTTCATCTTCAAATACTTGTGAAAGACATGATTTAGCTTCAACTGCATGCGAAACACATGTTTTAGCTTCAAATCCATGCGAAACAAATGATTTAGCTTCAAATCAATGCGATGTAGTAGGTTTAGCTTCAAATCCATGCGATACACATGATTTAGCTTCAAATACTTGCGATATAAGTGATATAGCTTCAAAAGCTGTAGGAACAAACGAGGTAGCTTCAATTCCATGCGAGACACATGATTTAGCTTCAAATCAATGCGATGTAGAAGGTTTAGCTTCATATCCAAGTGTAACACATGATTTAGCTTCAAATATTTGCGATATAAGTGATATAGCTTCGAATACAGGCGAAACGAACGAGTTAGCTTCAAATCCATGCGAAACACATGAATCAGCTGCAAATCAATGCAATGTAGAAGGTTTAGCTTCAAATCCATGCGAAACACATGATTTAGCTGCAAATCAATGCGATGTAGAAGGTTTAGCTTCAAATCCATTCGAAACACATGATTTAGCTTCAAATCAATTCGAAGGGCAAGGCTTAGATTCAAATCCATGCGAAACAAATGATTTACCTTCAGATGAATGCGAAGTAGAAGGCTCAGCTTCAAATCCATGCGGCACATATGATTTAGCTTTAAATACTTGCGATATAAGTGACATAGTTTCAAATGGAGGCGAAACGAACGAGTTAGCTTCAAATCCATGCGAAACACATGATTTAGCTGCAAATCAATGTGATGTAGAAGGTTTAGCTTCAAATCCATGCGATACACAAGATTTAGCTTCAAATCAATGCGATGTAGAAGGTTCAGCTTCAAACCCATGCGACACATATGATTTAGCTTCAAATACTTGCGATATAAGTGATATAGCTTCAAAAGCTGGAGGAACAAACGAGGAGCCTTCAATTCCATGCGAAACAAATGATTTAGCTTCAAATCAATGCGAAGTAGAAGGCGTAGCTTCAAATCCATGCGAAACAAATGGTTTAGCTACAAATACTTGTGATATAGATTATTTAGCTACAACTGCATGCGAAACTAACGAGTTAGCTTCAAATCCATGCGATACACATGATTTAGCTTCAAATCAATGCGAGGTGGAAGGTTTAGCTTCAAATCCATGCGATACACAAGATTTAGCTTCAAATCAATGCGATGTAGTAGGTTCAGCTTCAAATCCATGCGACACATATGATTTAGCTTCAAATACTTGCGATATAAGTGATATAGCTTCAAAATCTGTAGGAACAAACGAGGTAGCTTCAATTCCATGCGAGACACATGATTTAGCTTGAAATCAATGCGATGTAGAAGGTTTAGCTTCAAATCCAAACGAAACACATGTTTTAGCTTCAAATCAATTCGAAGGACAAGGCTTAGATTCAAATCCATGCGAAACAAATGCTTTAGCTTCAAATCAATGCGAAGTAGAAGGTTTAGCTTCAAATCCATACGAAACACATGATTTAGCTTCAAATCAATTCGAAGGGCAAGGCTTAGATTCAAATCCATGCGAAACAAATGATTTAGCTTCAGATGAATGCGAAGTAGAAGGCTCAGCTTCAAATCCATGCGGCACATATGATTTAGCTTTAAATACTTGCGATATAAGTGAAATAGTTTCAAATGGAGGCGAAACGAACGAGTTAGCTTCAAATCCATGCGAAACACATGATTTATCTTCAAATCAAAGCGATGTAGAAGGTTTAGCTTCAAATCCATGCGACACACAAGATTTAGCTTCAAATGAATGCGATGTAGTAGGTTCAGCTTCAAATCCATGCGACACATATGATTTAGCTTCAAATACTTGCGATATAAGTGATATAGCTTCAAAAGCTGTAGGAACAAACGAGGTAGCTTCAAATCCATGCGAAACACATGATTCAGCTGCAAATCAATGCGATGTAGAAGGCGTATCTTCAAAAACTTGCGATATTCGTGACATAGTTTCAAATGAAGGCGAAACGAACGAGTTAGCTTCAAATCCATGTGAGACACATGATTTAGCTTCTAATCAATGCGATGTAGAAGGTTTAGCTTCAAATCCACGCGAAACAAGTGATTTAGCTTCAAACACTTGGGGTATAAGTGATATAGCTTCAAATGCAGACTAATCAAACGAGTTAGCTTAAAAATCCACGCGATACACATGATTTAGCTTCAAATACTTGCGATATAAGTGATGTAGGTTCAACTGCAGGCGAAACGAACGAGTTAGCTTCAAATCCATGCGAAACATATGATTTAGCTGCAAATCAATGTGATGTAGAACGTTTAGCTTCAAATCCATGCGATACACAAGATTTAGATTCAAATCAATGCGATGTAGAAAGTTTAGCTTCAAATCCACGCGTAACAAATGACTTAGCTGCAAACACTTGGGGTATGAGTGATATAGCTTCAAATGCAGACTAATCAAACGAGTTAGCTTCAAAATCCACGCGATATACATGATTTAGCTTCAAATACTTGCGATATAAGTGATGTAGGTTCAACTGCAGGCGAAACACACGATGTATCTTCAAATCAATGCGATGTAGAAGGTTTAGCTTCAAATCAATAAGAGGTAGAAGGTTTAGCTTCAAATCAATAGAATATAGTAGGTTTAGCTTCAAATGAATGCGAAGTAGAAGGCTTAGCTTCAAATCCATGCAAAACAAATGGTTTAACTACAAATACTTCTGATATACATTATTTAGCTACAACTGCGTGCGAAACAAACGAGTTAATTTCAAATCCATGCGATACACATGATTTAGCTTCAAATCAATGCGATGTAGAAGGTTTAGCTTCAAATCCATGCCATACACAAGATATAGCTTCAAGTCAATGCGATGTAGTAGGTTCAGCTTCAAATCCATGCAACACGTATGATTTAGCTTCAAATACTTGCGATATAAGTGATATAGCTTTGAAAGCTGTAGGAACAAACGAGCTAGCTTCAATTCCACGCGATACACATGATTTAGCTTCAAACACTTGCGATATAAGTGATGTAGATTCAACTGCAAGCAAAACGAACGAGTTACCTTCAAATCCATGCGAAACACATTATTTAGCTGCAAATCAGTGCGAAGTAGAAGGCTCATGTTCAAATCAATGCAATTCAAATGGTTCATCTTCAAATACTTGTGAAAGACATGATTTAGCTTCAACTGCATGCAAAACACATGATTTAGCTTCAAATCAATGCGAAACACATGATTTAGCTTCAAATCAATGCGATGTAGAAGGTTTAGCTTGAAATCCATGCAAAACACGTGATTTATCTTCCAATTAATGCGAAGTAGAAGGCTTAGCTTCAAATCCATGCGAATCAAATGGTTTAGCTTCAAATACTTGTGATATACGTTATTTAGATTTAACTGCATGCGGAACGAACGAGTTAGCTTCAAATCCATGCGAAACACATGATTTAGCTGCAAATCAATGCGATGAAGATGGTTTAGTTTCAAATCCATGCGAAACAAATGATATAGCTTCAAACACTTGGGGTGAAAGTGATATAGCTTCAAATGAAGACTAATCAAACGAGTTAGCTTCAAAATCCAAGCGATACACATGATTTAGCTTCAAATACTAGCGATATAAGTGATGTAGATTCAACTGCAGGCGAAACGAACGAGTTAGCTTCAAATCCATGCGAAACACATGATTTAGCTGCAAATCAATGCGATGTAGAAGGTTTAGCTTCAAAACAATAAGAGGTAGAAGGTTTAGCTTCAAATCAATAGAATGTAGAAGGTTTAGCTTCAAATCAATGCGATGTAGAATGTTTAGCTTCAAATCCATACGAAACACATGATTTAGCTTCAAATCAATTCGAAGGAGAAGGCTTAGATTCAAATCCATGCGAAACAAATGATTTAGCTTCAAATCAATGCGATGTAGAAGGTTTAGCTTCAAATCCATGCGATACACAAGATTTAGCTTCAAATCAATGCGATGTAGTAGGTTCAGCTTCAAATCCATGCGACACATATGATTTAGCTTCAAATACTTGCGATATAAGTGATATAGCTTCAAAAGCTGGAGGAACAAACGAGGTGGCTTCAATTCCATGCGAAACAAATGATTTAGCTTCAAATCAATGCGAAGTAGAAGGCGTATCTTCAAAAACTTGCGATATTCGTGACATAGCTTCAAATGGAGGCGAAACGAACGAGTTAGCTTCAAATCCATGCGAGACACATGATTTAGCTTCTAATCAATGCGATGTAGAAGGTTTAGCTTCAAATCCACGCGAAACAAATGATTTAGCTTCAAACACTTGGAGTATAAGTGATATAGCTTCAAATGCAGACTATTCAAACGAGTTAGCTTAAAAATCCACGCGATACACATGATTTATCTTCAAACACTTGCGATATAAGTGATGTAGATTCAACTGCAGGCAAAACGAAAGAGTTAGCTTCAAATCCATGCGAAACACATGATATAGCTGCTAATCAATGTGATGTAGAAGGTTTAGCTTCAAATCCATGCGATACACAAGATTTAGCTTCAAATCAATGCGATGTAGAAGGTTCTGCTTCAAATCAATGCGACACATATGATTTAGCTTCAAATACTAGCGATATAAGTGATGTAGATTCAACTGCAGGCGAAACGAACGAGTTAGCTTCAAATTCATGCGAAACACATGATTTAGCAGCAAATCAATGCGATGTAGAAGGTTTAGCTTCAAAACAATAAGAGGGAGAAGGTTTAGCTTCAAATCAATAGAATGTAGAAGGTTTAGCTTCAAATCAATGCGATGTAGAATGTTTAGCTTCAAATCCATACGAAACGCATGATTTAGCTTCAAATCAATGCGATGTAGTAGGTTCAGCTTCAAATCCATGCGATACACATGATTTAGCATCAAATACTAGCGATATAAGTGATGTAGATTCATCTGCAGGCGAAACGATCATGTTATGTTCAAATCCATGCGATACACAAGATTTAGCTTCAAATCAATGCGATGTAGAAGGTTCAGCTTCAAACCCATGCGACACATATGATTTAGCTTCAAATACTTGCGATATAAGTGATATAGCTTCAAACGCTGGAGGAACAAACGAGGAGGCTTCAATTCCATGCGAAACAAATGATTTAGCTTCAAATCAATGCGAAGTAGAAGGCGTAGCTTCAAATCCATGCAAAACAAATGATTCAGCTGCAAATCAATGCAATGTAGAAGGTTTAGCTTCAAATCCATGCGATACACATGATTTAGTTTCAAATCAATGCGATGTGGAAGGTTTAGCTTCAAATCCATGCGATACACAAGATTTAGCTTCAAATCAATGCAATGTAGTAGGTTCAGCTTACAATCCATGCGACACATATGATTTAGCTTCAAATCAATGCGATGTAGAAGGTTTAGCTTCAAATCCATACGAAACACATGATTTAGCTTCAAATCAATGCGATGTAGTAGGTTCAGCTTCAAATCCATGCGATATAAGTGATATAGCTTCAAAAGCAGGAGGAACAAACGGGGTAGCTTCAATTCTATGCGAAACAAATGATTTAGCTTCAAATCAATGCCAAGTAGAAGGCGTAGCTTCAAATCCATGCGAAACAAATGGTTTAGCTACAAATACTTGTGATATACATTATTTAGCTACAACTGTATGCGAAACTAACGAGTAAGCTTCAAATCTATGCGAAACACGCGATTTATCTTCAAATCAATGCGATGTAGAAGGTTTAGCTTCAAATTAATAAGAGGTAGTAGGTTCAGCTTCAAATCAATAGAATATAGAAGGTTTAGCTTCAAATCAATGCGATGTAGAAGGTTTAGCTTCAAATCCATACGAAACACATGATTTAGCTTCAAATCAATTCGAAGGGCAAGGCTTAGATTCAAATCCATGCGAAACAAATGATTTAGCTTCAGATGAATGCGAAGTAGAAGGCTCAGCTTCAAATCCATGCGGCACATATGATTTAGCTTTAAATACTTGCGATATAAGTGACATAGTCTCAAAAGGAGGCGAAACGAACGAGTTAGCTTCAAATCCATGCGAAACACATGATTTAGCTGCAAATCAATGTGATGTACAAGGTTTAGCTTCAAATCCATGCGATACACAAGATTTAGCTTCAAATCAATGCGATGTAGAAGGTTCAGCTTCAAATCCATGCGACACATATGATTTAGCTTCAAATACTTGCGATATAAGTGATATACCTTCAAAAGCTGGAGGAACAAACGAGGTGGCTTCAATTCCATGCGAAACACAAGATTTAGCTTCAAATCAATGCAATGTAGTAGGTTCAGCTTCAAATCCATGCGACACATATGATGTAGCTTCAAATACTTGCGATATAAGTGATATAGCTTCAAAAGCTGTAGGAACAAACGAGGTAGCTTCAATTCCATGCGAGACACATGATTTAGCTTCAAATCAATGCGATGTAGAAGGTTTAGCTTCAAATCCATGCCATACACAAGATTTAGCTTCAAATCAATGCGATGTAGAAGGTTTAGCTTCAAATCCATTCGAAACACATGATTTACCTTCAAATCAATTCGAAGGACAAGGCTTAGATTCAAATCGATGCGAAACAAATGATTTAGCTTCAAATCAATACGATGTAGAAGGTTTAGCTTCAAATCCATGCGATACACAAGATTTAGCTTCAAATCAATGCGATGTAGAAGGTTTAGCTTCAAATCCATGCGAAACAAATGATTTAGCATCAGATACTCCTGATATAACTGATATAGCTTCAAATGCAGGGGAAACAAACGAGTTAGCATCAAACCCTTGCAAAACACATGATTTAGCTTCAAATCAATGCGATGTAGAAGGTTCAGCTTCAAATCCATACGAAACACATGATTTAGCTTCAAATCAATTCGAAGTACAATGCTTAGATTCAAATCCATGCGAAACAAATGATTTAGCTTCAAATGAATGCGAAGTAGAAGGCTTAGCTTCAAATCCATGCAAAACAAATGGTTTAGCTACAAATGCTTGTGATATACATTATTTAGCTACAACTGCATGCGAAACAAACGAGTTAGCTTCAAATCCATGCTATATACATGCTTTAGCTTCAAATCAATGCGATGTAGAAAGTTAAGCTTCAAATCCATGCGATACACAAGATTTAGCTTCAAATCAATGCGATGTAGTAGGTTCAGCTTCAAATCCATGCGACACATATGATTTAGCTTCAAATACTTGCGATATAAGTGATATAGCTTCAAAAGCTGTAGGAACAAACGAGGTAGTTTCAATTCCATGCGAGACACATGATTTAGCTTCAAATCAATGCGATGTAGAAGGTTTAGCTTCAAATTCAAGCGTAACACATGATTTAGCTTCAAATACTTGCGATATAAGTGATATAGCTTCGAATACAGGCGAAACGATCGAGTTAGCTTCAAATCCATACGAAACACAAGATTTAGCTTCAAATCAATGCGATGTAGAAGGTTCAGCTTCAAATCCATGCGACACATATGATTTAGCTTCAAATACTTGCGATATAAGTGATATAGCTTGAAAAGCTGGAGGAACAAACGAGGTTGCTTCAATTCCATGCGAAACACATGATTTAGCTTCAAATCAATGCGAAGTAGAAGGCGTAGCTTCAAATCCATGCAAAACAAATGGTTTAGCTATGAATATTTGTGATATACATTATCTAGCTACAACTGCATGCGAAACTAACGATTTAACTTCAAATCCATGCGAAACACACGATTTATCTTCAAATCAATGCGATGTAGAAGGTTTAGCTTCAAATCAATAAGAGGTAGATGGTTTAGCTTCAAATCAATAGAATATAGAAGGTTTAGCCTTCAAATAAATGCGAAGTAGAAGGTTTAGCTTCAAATCCATACGACACACATGATTTAGATTCAAATCAATTCGAAGGACAAGTGCTTAGATTCAAATCCATGCGAAACAAATGATTTAGCTTCAAATGAATGCGAAGTAGAAGGCTTGGCTTCAAATCCATGCAAAACAAATGGTTTAACTACAAATACTTGTGATAAACATTATTTAGCTACAACTGCATGCGAACAAACGAGTTAACTTCAAATCCATGCGATACATATGATTTAGCTTCAAATCAATGCGATGTAGAAGGTTTCGCTTCAAATCCATGCCATACACAAGATTTAGCTTCAAATCAATGCGATTGTAGAAGGTTCAGCTTCAAATCCATACGAAACACATGATTTAGCTTCAAATCAATTCGAAGTACAATGCTTAGATTCAAATCCATGCGAAACAAATGATTTAGCTTCAAATGAATGCGAAGTAGAAGGCTTAGCTTCAATCATGCAAAACAAGTGGTTTAGCTACAAATGCTTGTGATACACATTATTTAGCTACAACTGCATGCGAAACAAACGAGTTAGCTTCAAATCCATGCTATATACATGCTTTAGCTTCAAATCAATGCGATGTAGAAAGTTAAGCTTCAAATCCATGCGATACACAAGATTTAGCTTCAAATCAATGCGATGTAGTAGGTTCAGCTTCAAATCCATGCGACACATATGATTTAGCTTCAAATACTTGCGATATAAGTGATATAGCTTCAAAAGCTGTAGGAACAAACGAGGTAGTTTCAATTCCATGCGAGACACATGATTTAGCTTCAAATCAATGCGATGTAGAAGGTTTAGCTTCAAATTCAAGCGTAACACATGATTTAGCTTCAAATACTTGCGATATAAGTGATATAGCTTCGAATACAGGCGAAACGATCGAGTTAGCTTCAAATCCATACGAAACACAAGATTTAGCTTCAAATCAATGCGATGTAGAAGGTTCAGCTTCAAATACATGCGACACATATGATTTAGTCTTCAAATACTTGCGATATAAGTGATATAGCTTGAAAAGCTGGAGGAAACAAACGAGGTTGCTTCAATTCCATGCGAAACACATGATTTAGCTTCAAATCAATGCGAAGTAGAAGGCGTAGCTTCAAATCCATGCAAAACAAATGGTTTAGCTATGAATATTTGTGATATACATTATCTAGCTACAACTGCATGCGAAACTAACGATTTAACTTCAAATCCATGCGAAACACACGATTTTATCTTCAAATCAATGCGATGTAGAAGGTTTAGCTTCAAATCAATAAGAGTAGATGTTTAGCTTCAAATCAATAGAATATAGAAGTTTAGCTTCAAATAAATGCGAAGTAGAAGGTTTAGCTTCAAATCCATACGACACACATGATTTAGATTCAAATCAATTCGAAGGACAAGGCTTAGATTCAAATCCATGCGAAACAAATGATTTAGCTTCAAATGAATGCGAAGTAGAAGGCTTGGCTTCAAATCATGCAAAACAAATGGTTTAACTACAAATACTGTGATAAACATTATTTAGCTACAACTGCATGCGAAACAAACGAGTTAACTTCAATCCATGCGATACATATGATTTAGCTTCAAATCAATGCGATGTAGAAGGTTTCGCTTCAAATCCATGCCATACACAAGATTTAGCTTCAAATCAATGCGATGTAGAAGGTTCAGCTTCAAATCCATACGAAACACATGATTTAGCTTCAATCAATTCGAAGTACAATGCTTAGATTCAAATCCATGCGAAACAATGATTTAGCTTCAAATGAATGCGGAAGTAGAAGGCTTAGCATCAAATCCATGCAAAACAAGTGGTTTAGCTACAAATGCTTGTGATACACATTATTTAGCTACAACTGCATGCGAAACAAACGAGTTAGCTTCAAATCCATGCTATATACATGCTTTAGCTTCAAATCAATGCGATGTAGAAAGTTAAGCTTCAAATCCATGCGATACACAAGATTTAGCTTCAAATCAATGCGATGTAGTAGGTTCAGCTTCAAATCCATGCGACACATATGATTTAGCTTCAAATACTTGCGATATAAGTGATATAGCTTCAAAAGCTGTAGGAACAAACGAGGTAGTTTCAATTCCATGCGAGACACATGATTTAGCTTCAAATCAATGCGATGTAGAAGGTTTAGCTTCAAATTCAAGCGTAACACATGATTTAGCTTCAAATACTTGCGATATAAGTGATATAGCTTCGAATACAGGCGAAACGATCGAGTTAGCTTCAAATCCATGCGAAACACATGACTCAGCTGCAAATCAATTCAATGTAGAAGGTTTAGCTTCAAATCCATGCGAAACACATGATTTAGCTCTTCAAATCAACTCGAAGTACAAGGCTTAGATTCAAATCCATGCGAAACAAATGGTTTAGCTACAAATAATTGTGATATACGTAATTTAGATTTACTGCATACGCAACGAACGAGTTAGTTTCAAATCCATGCGAAACACATGATTTAGCTGCAAATCAATGCGAGTAGAAGGTTTAGCTTCAAATCCATGGGAAGCAAATGATTAAGCTTCAGATGCTTCCGATATAAGTGATATAGCATCAAATGCATCCGAAACAAACAAGTTAGCTTCATATCCATGCGAAACAAATGATTTACCTTCAAATGCTTGCGGTATAAATGATATAGCTTCAACTGCAGGCGAAGCAAACGAGTTTAGATTCAATTCCATGCGAAACACATGATTTAACTTCAGATCAATGCGAAGTAGAAGGCTTAAAGCTTCAAATCCAAGCGTAACACATGATTTAACTTCAAATCAATGGGAAGTAGAAGGCTTAGCATCAATTCATGCAACACAAATCATTTAGCTTCTTATACTTGCGATATAAGTGATATAGCTTCAAATGCAGGCGAAACAAACGAGTGAGCTTTAAATCCAAGCGAAACACATGATTAACTTCAAATCAATGCGAAGTCGAAGATTTAGGTTCAAAGACATGCGAAACAAAATGGTTCAGCTTCAAATACTTGTGATATACATGATTTACCTTCAACTGCATGCGAAACAAACGAGTTAGCTTCAAATCCAAGCGTAACACATGATTTAACTTCAAATCAATGGGAAGTAGAAGATGTACCTTCAAATCCATGCGAAACACATGTTTTAGCTTCAAATACTTGTGGTATACATGATTTAGCTTCAACTGCATGCGAAACAAACGAGTTAGCTTCAAATCCAAGCGAAACACATGATTTAGCTAGAAATCAATGCGAAATAGAACCTTAGCATCAAAATCCATGCGACACAAATTATTTAGCTTCATATACGTGTGATACAAGTGATATAGCTTCAAATGCAGGAGAAACACACGAGTGAGCTTTAAATCCAAGCGTAACACATGACTTAACTTCAAATCAATGCGAAGTAGAAGGCTTAGCATCAAATTCATGCAACACAAATTCTTTAGCTTCTTATACTTGCGATATAAGTGATATAGCTTCAAATGCAGGCGAAACAAGCGAGTGATCTTCAAATCCAAGCGTAACACATGATTTAACTTCAAATCAATGCAAAGTAGAAGATTTATGTTCAAATACATGCGAAACAAATGGTTCAGCTACAAATACTTGTGATATACATGATTTACCTTCAACTGCATGCGAAACAAACGATTTAGCTTCAGATGAATGCGAAGTAGAAGGCTCAGCTTCAAATCCATGCGGCACATATGATTTAGCTTTAAATACTTGCGATATAAGTGACATAGTTTCAAATGGAGGCGGAACGAACGAGTTAGCTTCAAATCCATGCGAGACACATGATTTAGCTGCAATTCAATGTGATGTAGAAGGTTTAGCTTCAAATCCATGCGATACACAAGATTTAGCTTCAAATCAATGCGATGTAGAAGGTTCAGCTTCAAACCCATGCGACACATATGATTTAGCTTCAAATACTTGCGATATAAGAGATATAGCTTCAAACGCTGGAGGAACAAACGAGGAGGCTTCAATTCCATGCGAAACAAATGATTTAGCTTCAAATCAATGCGAAGTAGAAGGCGTAGCTTCAAATCCATGCAAAACAAATGATTCAGCTGCAAATCAATGCAATGTAGAAGGTTTAGCTTCAAATCCATGCGATACACATGATTTAGTTTCAAATCAATGCGATGTGGAAGGTTTAGCTTCAAATCCATGCGATACACAAGATTTAGCTTCAAATCAATGCAATGTAGTAGGTTCAGCTTACAATCCATGCGACACATATGATTTAGCTTCAAATCAATGCGATGTAGAAGGTTTAGCTTCAAATCCATACGAAACACATGATTTAGCTTCAAATCAATGCGATGTAGTAGGTTCAGCTTCAAATCCATGCGATATAAGTGATATAGCTTCAAAAGCAGGAGGAACAAACGGGGTAGCTTCAATTCTATGCGAAACAAATGATTTAGCTTCAAATCAATGCCAAGTAGAAGGCGTAGCTTCAAATCCATGCGAAACAAATGGTTTAGCTACAAATACTTGTGATATACATTATTTAGCTACAACTGTATGCGAAACTAACGAGTAAGCTTCAAATCTATGCGAAACACGCGATTTATCTTCAAATCAATGCGATGTAGAAGGTTCAGCTTCAAATCCATGCGACACATATGATTTAGCTTCAAATACTTGCGATATAAGTGATATACCTTCAAAAGCTGGAGGAACAAACGAGGTGGCTTCAATTCCATGCGAAACACAAGATTTAGCTTCAAATCAATGCAATGTAGTAGGTTCAGCTTCAAATCCATGCGACACATATGATGTAGCTTCAAATACTTGCGATATAAGTGATATAGCTTCAAAAGCTGTAGGAACAAACGAGGTAGCTTCAATTCCATGCGAGACACATGATTTAGCTTCAAATCAATGCGATGTAGAAGGTTTAGCTTCAAATCCATGCCATACACAAGATTTAGCTTCAAATCAATGCGATGTAGAAGGTTTAGCTTCAAATCCATTCGAAACACATGATTTACCTTCAAATCAATTCGAAGGACAAGGCTTAGATTCAAATCCATGCGAAACAAATGATTTAGCTTCAAATCAATACGATGTAGAAGGTTAGCTTCAAATCCATGCGATACACAAGATTTAGCTTCAAATCAATGCGATGTAGAAGGTTTAGCTTCAAATCCATGCGAAACAAATGATTTAGCATCAGATACTCCTGATATAACTGATATAGCTTCAAATGCAGGGGAAACAAACGAGTTAGCATCAAACCCATGCAAAACACATGATTTAGCTTCAAATCAATGCGATGTAGAAGGTTCAGCTTCAAATCCATACGAAACACATGATTTAGCTTCAAATCAATACGAAGTAGAAGATTTAGGTTCAAATACATGCGAAACAAATGGTTCAGCTACAACTACTTGTGATATACATGATTTACCTTCAACTGCATGCGAAACAAACGATTTAGCTTCACACCCGAGGGAAACACATGATTTAACTTCAATCAGTGCGAAGTAGAAGGCTTAGCATCAAATCCATGCAACACAAATTATTTAGCTTCTTATACTTGCGATATAAGTGATATAGCTTCAAATGCAGGCGAAACAAACGAGTGATCTTCAAATCCAAGCGTAACACATGATTTAACTTCAAATCAATGCGAAGTAGAAGGCTTAGCTTCAAATCCATGCGAAACAAATGGTTTAGCATCAAATACTGGTGATATACATGATTTTGCTTCAGCTGCATGCGACACAAACGACTTAGCTTCACACCCAAGGGAAACACATGATTTGACTTCAAATCAATGCGAAGTAGAAGGCTTAGCTCCAAATCAATGGGAAACTAATGGTTTAGCTTCAAATACATGTGATATACATAATTTATATTCAACTGCATGCGAAACAAACAAGTTAGCTTCATATCCAAGTGAAACACATGATTTAGTTTCAAATCAATGCGAAGTAGAAGGCTTAGCTTCAAATCCATGCGAATCAAATGATTCTGCTTCAAGTACTTGTGATATAGTTGATTTAGCTTCAACTGCATGCGAAAGAAACGAGTTAGCTTCAAATCAATGCGAAGTGTGAGGTTTATCTTCAAATCCATGGGAAACAAATGGTTTAGCTTCAAATACTTGTAATGTACATAATTTTGCTTCAGATGCATGCGAAACAAACGATTTAGCTTCACACCCAAGGGAAAAACATGATTTAACTTCAAATCAATGCGAAGTAGAAGGCTTAGCATCAAATCCATGCAACACAAATTATTTAGCTTCTTATACTTGCGATATAAGTGATATAGCTTCAAATGCAGGCGAAACAAACGAGTGATCCTCAAATCCAAGCGTAACACATGATTTAAATTCAAATCAATGGGAAGTAGAAGATGTACCTCCAAATCCATGCGAAACAAATGGTTCAGCTTCAAATACTTGTGATATACATGATTTACCTTCAACTGCATGCGAAACAAACGAGTTAGCTTCAAATCCAAGCGAAACACATGATTTAGCTTCAAATCAATGCGAAATAGAAGGCTTAGCATCAAATCCATTCGACACAAATTATTTAGCTTCATATACTTGCGATATAAGTGATACTGCTTCAAATGCAGCCGAAACAAACGAGTGATCTTCAAATCCAAGCGCAACACATGATTTAACTTCAAATCAATGGGAAGTAGAAGATGTACCTCCAAATCCATGCGAAACAAATGGTTCAGCTTCAAATACTTGCGATATACATGATTTACCTTCAACTGCATGCGAAACAAACGAGTTAGCTTCAAATCCAAGCGAAACACATGATTCAGCTTCAAATCAATGCGAAATAGAAGGCTTAGCATCAAATCCATGCGACGCAAACTATTTAGCTTCATATACATGTGATACATGTGATATAGCTTCAAATGCAGGCGAAACACACGAGTGAGCTTTAAATCCAAGCGTAACACATGATTTAACTTCAAATCAATGGGAAGTAGAAGGCTTAGCATCAAATTCATGCAACACAAATCATTTAGCTTCTTATACTTGCGATATAAGTGATATAGCTTCAAATGCAGGCGAAACAAACGAGTGAGCTTTAAATCCAAGCGAAACACATGATTTAACTTCAAATCAATGCGAAGTAGAAGATTTAGGTTCAAAGACATGCGAAACAAATGGTTCAGCTTCAAATACTTGTGATATACATGATTTACCTTCAACTGCATGCGAAACAAACGAGTTAGCTTCAAATCCAAGCGTAACACATGATTTAACTTCAAATCAATGGGAAGTAGAAGATGTACCTTCAAATCCATGCGAAACACATGGTTTAGCTTCAAATACTTGTGGTATACATGATTTAGCTTCAACTGCATGCGAAACAAACGAGTTAGCTTCAAATCAAAGCGAAACACATGATTTAGCTAGAAATCAATGCGAAATAGAAGCCTTAGCATCAAATCCATGCGACACAAATGATTTAGCTTCATATACGTGTGATACAAGTGATATAGCTTCAAATGCAGGCGAAACACACGAGTGAGCTTTAAATCCAAGCGTAACACATGACTTAACTTCAAATCAATGCGAAGTAGAAGGCTTAGCATCAAATTCATGCAACACAAATTATTTAGCTTCTTATACTTGCGATATAAGTGATATAGCTTCAAATGCAGGCGAAACAAACGAGTGATCTTCAAATCCAAGCGTAACACATGATTTAACTTCAAATCAATGCAAAGTAGAAGATTTAGGTTCAAATACATGCGAAACAAATGGTTCAGCTACAAATACTTGTGATATACATGATTTACCTTCAACTGCATGCGAAACAAACGATTTAGCTTCACACCCAAGGGAAACACATGATTTAACTTCAATCAATGCGAAGTAGAAGGCTTAGCATCAAATCCATGCAACACAAATTATTTAGCTTCTTATACTTGCGATATAAGTGATATAGCTTCAAATGCAGGCGAAACAAACGAGTGATCTTCAAATCCAAGCGTAACACATGATTCAACTGCAAATCAATGTGATGTAGAAGGTTTAGCTTCAAATCAATGCGATACACAAGATTTAGCTTCAAATCAATGCGATGTAGAAGGTTCAGCTTCAATTCCATGCGAAACTAATGATTTAGCTTCAAATCAATGCGAAGTAGAAGGCGTAGCTTCAAATCCATGCGAAACAAATGGTTTAGCTACAAATAGTTGTGATATACATTATTTAGCTACAACTGCATGCGAAACTAACGAGTTAGCTCCAAATCCATGCGAAACACACGATTTGTATTCAAATCAATGCGATGTAGAAGGTTTAGCTTCAAATCAATAAGAGGTAGATGGTTTAGCTTCAAATCAATAGAATATAGAAGGTTTAGCTTCAAATAAATGCGATGTAGAAGGTTTAGCTTCAAATCCATACGACACACATGATTTAGATTCAAATCAATTCGAAGGACAAGGCTTAGATTCAAATCCATGCGAAACAAATGATTTAGCTTCAAATGAATGCGAAGTAGAAGGCTTGGCTTCAAATCCATGCAAAACAAATGGTTTAACTACAAATACTTGTGATATACCTTATTTAGCTACAACTGCATGCGAAACAAACGAGTTAACTTCAAATCCATGCGAAACACACGATTTATCTTCAAATCAATGCGATGTAGAAGGTTTAGCTTCAAATCAATAAGAGGTAGATGGTTTAAATTCAAATCAATAGAATATAGAAGGTTTAGCTTCAAATAAATGCGATGTAGAAGGTTTAGCTTCAAATCCATACGACACACATGATTTAGATTCAAATCAATTCGAAGGACAAGGTTTAGATTCAAATCCATGCGAAACAAATGATTTAGCTTCAAATGAATGCGAAGTAGAAGGCTTGGCTTCAAATCCATGCAAAACAAATGGTTTAGCTACAAATACTTGTGATATACATCATTTAGCTACAACTGCATGCTAAACGAACGAGTTAGCTTCAAATCCATGCGATACACATGATTTAGCTTCAAATCAATGCGATGTAGAAGGTTTAGCTACAAATCCATGCCATACACAAGATTTAGCTTCAAATCAATTCGAAGGACAAGGCTTAGGTTCAAATCCATGCGAAACAAATGATTTAGCTTCAAATGAATGCGAAGTAGAAGGCTTAGCTTCAAATCCATGCAAAACAAATGGTTTAGCTACAAATACTTGTGATATACATCATTTAGCTACAACTGCATGCTAAACGGACGAGTTAGCTTCAAATCCATGCGATACACATGATTTAGATTCAAATCAATGCGATGTAGAAGGTTTAGCTTCAAATCCACGCGAAACAAATGATTTAGCTTCAACACTTTGGGTATAAGTGATGTAGGTTCAACTGGAGGCGAAACGAACGAGTTAGCTTCAAATCCATGCGAAACACATGAATTAGCTGCAAATCAATGCGATGTAGTAGTTTTAGCTTCAAAACAATATGAGGTAGAAGGTTTAGCTTCAAATCAATAGAGTGTAGAAGGTTTAGCTTTAATTCAATGCGATGTAGAAGGTTTAGCTTCAAATCCATACGAAACACATGATTTAGCTTCAAATCAATTCGAAGGACAATGCTTAGATTCAAATCCATGCGAAACAAATGATTTAGCTTCAAATGAATGCGAAGTAGAAGGCTTAGCTTCAAATCCATGCAAAACAAATGGTTTAGCTACAAATACTTGTGATATACATTATTTAGCTACAACTGCATGCGAAACAAACGAGATAGCTTCAAATCCATGCTATATAGATGATTTAGCTTCAAATCAATGCGATGTAGAAGGTTTAGCTTCAAATCCATGCGATACACAAGATTTAGCTTCAAATCAATGCCATGTAGTAGGTTCAGATTCAAATCCATACCAAACACATGATTTATATTCAAATCCATGGGATGTAGAAGGTTTACTTCAAATCCATGCGGAACACATTATTTAGCTGCAAATAGGTGCGAAGTAGAAGGCTCGGGTTCAAATCAATGCGAATCAAATGGTTCATCTTCAAATACTTGTGAAAGACATGATTTAGCTTCAACTGCATGCGAAACACATGATTTAGCTGCAAATCAATGCGATGAAGAAGGTTTAGCTTCAAATCCATGCGATACAAATGATTTAGCTTCAAATGAATGCGAAGTAGAAGGCTTAGCTTCAAATCCATGCAAAACAAATGGTTTAGCTACAAATACTTGTGATATACATCATTTAGCTACAACTGCATGCTAAACGAACGAGTTAGCTTCAAATCCATGCGATACACATGATTTAGCTTCAAATCAATGCGATGTAGAAGGTTTAGCTACAAATCCATGCCATACACAAGATTTAGCTTCAAATCAATGCGATGTAGTAGGTTCAGCTTCAAATCCATGCGAAACAAATGATTTAGCTTCAAACACTTGGGGTATAAGTGATATAGCTTCAAAAGCTGTAGGAACAAACGAGGTAGCTTCAAATCCATGCGAAACACATGATTCAGCTGCAAATCAATGCGATGTAGAAGGTTTAGCTACAAATCCATGCGAGACACATTATTTAGCTGCAAATCAGTGCGAAGTAGAAGGCTCGGGTTCAAATCAATGCGATTCAATTGGTTCATATTCAAATACTTGTGAAAGACATGATTTAGCTTCAACTGCATGCGAAACACATGATTTAGCTTCAAATCAATGCGATGTAGAAGGTTTTGCTTCAAATCCACGCGAAACAGATGATTTAGCTTCAAACACTTGGGGTATAAGTGATATAGCTTCAAATGCAGACTAATCAAACGAGTTAGCTTAAAAATCAACGCGATACACATGATTTATCTTCAAACACTTGCGATATAAGTGATGTAGATTCAACTGCAGGCAAAACGAACGAGTTAGCTTCAAATCCATGCGAAACACATGATATAGCTGCTAATCAATGTGATGTAGAAGGTTTAGCTTCAAATCCATGCGATACACAAGATTTAGCTTCAAATCAATGCGATGTAGAAGGTTCAGCTTCAAATCCATGCGACACATATGATTTAGCTTCAAATACTTGCGATATAAGTGATATAGCTTCAAAAGCTGGAGGAACAAACGAGGTAGCTTCAAATCCATGCGAAACACATGATTCAGCTGCAAATCGATGCGATGTAGAAGGTTTAGCTTCACATCCATGCGATACACATGATTTAGCTTCAAATCAATGCGGTGTGGAAGGTTTAGCTTCAAATCCATGCGATACACAAGATTTAGCATCAAATCAATGCGATGTAGTAGGTTCAGCTTCAAATCCATGCGACACATATGATTTAGCTTCAAATCAATGCGATGTAGAAGGTTTAGCTTCAAATCCACGCGAAACAAATGACTTAGCTTCAAACACTTGGGGTATAAGTGATATAGCTTCAAATGCAGACTAATCAAACGAGTTAGCCTCAAAATCCACGCGATATACATGATTTAGCTTCAAATACTTGCGATATAAGTGATGTAGGTTCAACTGCAGGCGAAACGAACGAGTTAGCTTCAAATCCATGCGAAACATATGATTTAGCTGCAAATCAATGTGATGTAGAAGGTTTAGCTTCAAATCCATGCGATACGCAAGATTTAGATTCATTTCAATGCGATGTAGAAGGTTCAGCTTCAAATCCATGCGACACATATGATTTAGCTTCAAATACTTGCGATATAAGCGATATAGCTTCAAAAGCTGGAGGAACAAACGAGGAAGCTTCAATTCCATGCGAAACAAATGATTTAACTTCAAATCAATGCGAAGTAGAAGGCTTAGCTTCAGATCCATACGATACACAAGATTTAGCTTCAAATCAATGCGATGTAGGTTCAGCTTCAAATCCATGCGATATAAGTGATATAGCTTCAAAAGCAGGAGGAACAAACGAGGTAGCTTCAATTCCATGCGAAACAAATGATTTAGCTTCAAATCAATGCGAAGTGGAAGGCGTAGCTTCAAATCCATGCGAACCACATGATTCAGCTTCAAGTCAATGCGATGTAGAAGGATTAGCTTCAAATCCATGCGAAAAACATTATTTAGCTGCAAATCAGTGCGAGACACGTGATTTAGATTCAAATCAATTCGAAGGACAAGGCTTAGATTCAAATCCATGCGAAACAAATGATTTAGCTTCAAATGAATGCGAAGTAGAAGGCTTGGCTTCAAATCCATGCAAAACAAATGGTTTAACTACAAATACTTGTGATATACATTATTTAGATACAACTGCATGCGAAACAAACGAGTTAACTTGAAATCCATGCGATACACATGATTTAGCTTCAAATCAATGCGATGTAGAAGGTTTAGCTTCAAATCCATGCCATACACAAGATTTAGCTTCAAGTCAATGCGATGAAGTAGGTTCAGCTTCAAATCCATGCGACACATATGATTTAGCTTCAAATACTTGCGATATAAGTGATATAGCTTTGAAAGCTGTAGGAACAAACGAGGTAGCTTCAATTCCACGCGATACACATGATTCAGCTTCAAACACTTGCGATATAAGTGATGTAGATTCAACTGCAAGCAAAACGAACGAGTTAGCTTCAAATCCATGCGAAACACATGATTCAGCTGCAAATCAATGCGATGTAGAAGGATTAGCTTCAAATCCATGCGAAACACATTATTTAGCTGCAAATCAGTGCGAAGTAGAAGGCTCGGGTTCAAATCAATGCGATTCAAATGGTTCATCTTGAAATACTTGTGAAAGACATGATTTAGCTTCAACTGCATGCCAAACAAATGATTTAGCTTCAAATCAATGCGATGTAGAAAGTTTAGCAACAAATCCATGCGATACACATGATTTAGCTTCGAATACTTGCGATATAAGTGATATAGCTTCAAATACAGGCGAAACGAACGAGTTAGCTTCAAATCCATGCGAAGGACATGATTCAGCTGCAAATCAATGCGATGTAGAAGTTTTAGCTTCAAATCCACGCGATACACATGATTTAGCTACAAATATTAGCGATATAAGTGATGTAGATTCAACTGCAGGCGAAACGAACGAGTTAGCTTCAAATCCATGTGACACACATGATTTATCTGCAAATCAAGGTGATGTAGAAGGTTTAGCTTCAAATCCATGCGATACACAAGATTTAGCTTCAAATCAATGCGATGTAGAAGGTTCAGCTTCAAATCCATGCGACACATATGATTTAGCTTCAAATACTTGCGATATAAGTGATATAGCTTCAAAAGCTGGAAGAACAAACGAGGTAGCTTCAAATACATGCGAAACACTTGATTCAGCTGCAAATCGATGCGATGTAGAAGGTTTAGCTTCAAATCCATGCGATACACATGATTTAGCTTCAAATCAATGCGATGTGGAAGGTTTAGCTTCAAATCCATGCGATACACAAGATTTAGCTTCAAATCAATGCGATGTAGTAGGTTCAGCTTCAAATCCATGCGACACATATGATTTAGCTTCAAATCAATGCGATGTAGAAGGTTTAGCTTCAAATCCACGCGAAACAAATGACTTAGCTTCAAACACTTGGGGTATAAGTGATATAGCTTCAAATGCAGACTAATCAAACGAGTTAGCCTCGAAATCCACGCGATATACATGATTTAGCTTCAAATACTTGCGATATAAGTGATGTAGGTTCAACTGCAGGCGAAACGAACGAGTTAGCTTCAAATCCATGCGAAACATATGATTTAGCTGCAAATCAATGTGATGTAGTAGGTTTAGCTTCAAATCCATGCGATACACAAGATTTAGATTCATTTCAATGCGATGTAGAAGGTTCAGCTTCAAATCCATGCGACACATATGATTTAGCTTCAAATACTTGCGATATAAGCGATATAGCTTCAAAAGCTGGAGGAACAAACGAGGAAGCTTCAATTCCATGCGAAACAAATGATTTAACTTCAAATCAATGCGAAGTAGAAGGCTTAGCTTCAGATCCATGCGATACACAAGATTTAGCTTCAAATCATTGCGATGTAGGTTCAGCTTCAAATCCATGCGATATAAGTGACATAGCTTCAAAAGCAGGAGGAACAAACGAGGTAGCTTCAATTCCATGCGAAACAAATGATTTAGTTTCAAATCAATGCGAAATGAAGGCGTAGCTTCAAATCCATGCGAACCACATGATTCAGCTTCAAGTCAATGCGATGTAGAAGGATTAGCTTCAAATCCAAGCGAAAAACATTATTTAGCTGCAAATCAGTGCGAGACACGTGATTTAGATTCAAATCAATTCGAAGGACAAGGCTTAGATTCAAATCCATGCGAAACAAATGATTTAGCTTCAAATGAATGCGAAGTAGAAGGCTTGGCTTCAAATCCATGCAAAACAAATGGTTTAACTACAAATACTTGTGATATACATTATTTAGCTACAACTGCATGCGAAACAAACGTGTTAACTTCAAAACCATGCGATACACATGATTTATCTTCAAATCAATGCGATGTAGAAGGTTTAGCTTCAAATCCATGCCATACACAAGATTTAGCTTCAAATAAATGTGATGTAGAAGGTTTAGCTTCAAATCCATGCGATACACAAGATTTAGCTTCAAATCAATGCGATGTAGTATGTTCAGCTTCAAATCCATGTGACACATATGATTTAGCTTCAAATAGTTGCGATATAAGTGATATAGCTTCAAAAGTTGGAGGAACAAACGAGGTGGCTTCAATTCCATGCGAAACAAATGATTTAGCTTCAAATCAATGCGAAGTAGAAGGCGTAGCTTCAAATCCATGTGAAACAAATGGTTTAGCTACAAATACTTGTGATATAGATTATTTAGCTACAACTGCATGCGAAACTAACGAGTTAGCTTCAAATCCATGCGAAACACACGATTTATCTTCAAATCAATGCGATGTAGAAGGTTTGCTTCAAATCAATAAGAGGTAGATGGTTTAGCTTCAAATCAATACAATATAGAAGGTTTAGCTTCAAATAAATGCGATGTAGAAGGTTTAGCTTCAAAACCATACGACACACATGATTTAGATTCAAATCAATTCGAAGGACAAGGCTTAGATTCAAATCCATGCGAAACAAATGATTTAGCTTCAATTGAATGCGAAGTAGAAGGCTTGGCTTCAAATCCATGCAAAACAAATGGTTTAACTACAAATACTTGTGATATACATTATTTAGCTACAACTGCATGCGAAACAAACGTGTTAACTTCAAAACCATGCGATACACATGATTTATCTTCAAATCAATGCGATGTAGAAGCTTTAGCTTCAAATCCATGCCATACACAAGATTTAGCTTCAAGTCAATGCGATGTATTAGGTTCAGCTTCAAATCCATGCGACACATATGATTTAGCTTCAATTACTTGCGATATAAGTGATATAGCTTTAAAAGCTGTAGGAACAAACGAGGTAGCTTCAATTCCATGCGATACACATGATTTAGGTTCAAACACTAGCGATATAGGTGATGTAGATTCAACTGCAAGCAAAACGAACGAGTTAGCTTCAAATCCATGCGAAACACATGATTCAGCTGCAAATCAATGCGATGTAGAAGGATTAGCTTCAAATCCATGCGAAACACATTATTTAGCTGCAAATCAGTGTGAAGTAGAAGGCTCGGGTTCAAATCAATGCAATTCAAATGTTTCATCTTCAAATACTTGTGAAAGACATGATTTAGCTTCAACTGCATGCAAAACACATGATTTAGCTTCAAATCAATGCGAAACACATGATTTAGTTTCAAATCAATGCGATGTAGAAGGGTTAGCTTCAAATCCATGCAAAACACGTGATTTATCTTCCAATTAATGCGAAGTAGAAGGCTAAGCTTCAAATCCATGCGAATTAAATGGTTTAGCTTCAAATACTTGTGATATACGTTATTTAGATTTAACTGCATGCGCAACGAACGAGGTAGCTTCAATACCATGCGAGAAACATGATTTAGCTTCAAATCAATGCGATGTAGATGGTTTAGCTTCAAATTCACGCGAAACATATGATTTAGCTTCAAACACTTGGGGTATAAGTGATATAGCTTCAATTGAAGCCTAATCAAACGAGTTAGCTTCAAAATCCACGCGATACACATGATTTAGCTTCAAATACTAGCGATATGAGTGATGTAGATTCAACTGCAGTCGAAACGAACGAATTAGCTTCAAATCCATGTGAAACACATGATCTAGCTGCAAATCAATGCGATGTAGATGGTTTAGCTTCAAAACAATAAGAGGTAGAAGGTTTAGCTTCAAATCAATAGAATGTAGAAGGTTTAGCTTCAAATCAATGCGATGTAGAATGTTTAGCTTCAAATCAATTCGAAGGACAAGGCTTAGATTCAAATCCATGCGAAAGAAATGATTTAACTTCAAATCAGTGCGATATAGAAGGTTTAGTTTCAAATCCATGCGATACAAAAGATTTAGCTTAAAATCAATGCGATGTAGTAGGTTCAGCTTCAAATCCATGCGGCACATATGATTTAGCTTTGAATACTTGCGATATAAGTGACATAGTTTCAAATGGATGCGAAACGAACGAGTTAGCTTCAAATCCATGCGATACACAAGATTTAGCTTCAAATCAATGCGATGTAGTAGGTTCAGCTTCAAATACTTGCGATATAAGTGATATAGCTTCAAAAGCTGTAGGAACAAACGAGGTAGCTTCAATTCCATGCGAGACACATGATTTAGCTTCAAATCAATGCGATGTAGAAGGTTCAGCTTCAAATCCATACGAAACATATGATTTAGCTTCAAATCAATTCGAAGTACAATGCTTAGATTCAAAACCATGCGAAACAAATAATTTAGCTTCAAATGAATGCGAAGTAGAAGGCTTAGCTTCAAATCCATGCGAAACAAATGGTTTAGCTACAAATACTTGTGATATACATTATTTAGCTACAACTGCATGCGAAACTAACGAGTTAGATTGAAATCTATGCGAAACACACGATTTATCTTCAAATCACTGCGATGTAGAAGGTTTAGCTACAAATCAATAAGAGGTAGAAGGTTTAGGTTCAAATCAATAGAATATAGAAGGTTTAGCTTCAAATCAATGCGATGTAGAACGTTTAGCTTCAAATCCATACGAAACACATGATTTAGCTTCAAATGAATGCGAAGTAGAAGGCTTAGCTTCAAATCCATGCGGCTCATATGATTTAGCTTTAAATACTTGCGATATAAGTGACATAGTTTCAAATGGAGGCGAAACGAACGAGTTAGCTTCAAATCCATGCGAGACACATGATTTATCTTCAAATCAATGCGATGGAGATGGTTTAGCTTCAAATCCATGCGATACATAATATTTAGCTTCAAATCAATGCGATGTAGTAGGTTCAGCTTCTAATCTCATGCGACACATATGATTTAGCTTAAAATACTTGCGATATAAGTGATATAGCTTCAAAAGCTGTAGGAACAAACGAGGAAGCTTCAATTCCATGCGAGACACACGATTTATCTTCAAATCAATGCGATGTAGAAGGTTTAGCTTCAAATCAATAAGAGGTAGAAGGTTTAGCTTCAAATCAATAGAATATAGAAGGTTTAGCTTCAAATCAATGCGATGTAGAAGGTTTAGCTTCAAATCCATACGAAACACATGATTTAGCTTCAAATCAATTCGAAGGGCAAGGCTTAGATTCAAATCCATGCGAAACAAATGATTTAGCTTCAGATGAATGCGAAGTAGAAGGCTCAGCTTCAAATCCATGCGGCACATATGATTTAGCTTTAAATACTTGCGATATAAGTGACATAGTTTCAAATGGAGGCGAAATGAACGAGTTAGCTTCAAATCCATGCGAAACACATGATTTATCTTCAAATCAAAGCGATGTAGAAGGTTTAGCTTCAAATCCATGCGATACACAAGATTTAGCTTCAAATGAATGCGATGTAGTAGGTTCAGCTTCAAATCCATGCGACACATATGATTTAGCTTCAAATACTTGCGATATAAGTGATATAGCTTCAAAAGCTGTAGGAACAAACGAGGTAGCTTCAAATCCATGCGAAACACATGATTCAGCTGCAAATCAATGCGATGTAGAAGGTTTAGCTACAAATCCATGCGAGACACATTATTTAGCTGCAAATCAGTGCGAAGTAGAAGGCTCGGGTTCAAATCAATTCGATTCAAATGGTTCATATTCAAATACTTGTGAAAGACATGATTTAGCTTCAACTGCATGCGAAACACATGATTTAGCTTCAAATCAATGCGATGTAGAAGGTTTTGCTTCAAATCCACGCGAAACAAATGATTTAGCTTCAAATACTTGCGATATAAGTGATATAGCTTCAAAAGCTGTAGGAACAAACGAGGTAGCTTCAATTCCATGCGAGACACATGATTTAGCTTCAAATCAATGCGATGTAGAAGGTTTAGCTTCATATCCAAGTGTAACACATGATTTAGCTTCAAATATTTGCGATATAAGTGATATAGCTTCGAATACAGGCGAAACGAACGAGTTAGCTTCAAATCCATGCGAAACACATGAATCAGCTGCAAATCAATACAATGTAGAAGGTTTAGCTTCAAATCCATGCGAAACACATGATTTAGCTGCAAATCAATGCGATGTAGAAGGTTTAGCTTCAAATCCATACGAAACACATGATTTAGCTTCAAATCAATTCGAAGGGCAAGGCTTAGATTCAAATCCATGCGAAACAAATGATTTAGCTTCAGATGAATGCGAAGTAGAAGGCTCAGCTTCAAATCCATGCGGCACATATGATTTAGCTTTAAATACTTGCGATATATGTGACATAGTTTCAAATGGAGGCGAAACGAACGAGTTAGCTTCAAATCCATGCGAAACACATGATTTAGCTGCAAATCAATGTGATGTAGAAGGTTTAGCTTCAAATCAATGCGATGTAGAAGGTTCAGCTTCAAACCCATGCGACACATATGATTTAGCTTCAAATACTTGCGATATAAGTGATATAGCTTCAAAAGCTGGAGGAACAAACGAGGAGCCTTCAATTCCATGCGAAACAAATGATTTAGCTTCAAATCAATGCGAAGTAGAAGGCGTAGCTTCAAATCCATGCGAAACAAATGGTTTAGCTACAAATACTTGTGATATAGATTATTTAGCTACAACTGCATGCGAAACTAACGAGTTAGCATCAAATCCATGCGATACACATGATTTAGCTTCAAATCAATGCGATGTGGAAGGTTTAGCTTCAAATCCATGCGATACACAAGATTTAGCTTCAAAGGAATGCGATGTAGTAGGTTCAGCTTCAAATCCATGCGACACATATGATTTAGCTTCAAATACTTGCGATATAAGTGATATAGCTTCAAAAGCTGTAGGAACAAACGAGGTAGCTTCAATTCCATGCGAGACACATGATTTAGCTTCAAATCAATGCGATGTAGAAGGTTTAGTTTCAAATACAAACGAAACACATGTTTTTGCTTCAAATCAATTCGAAGGACAAGGCTTAGATTCAAATCCATGCGAAACAAATGATTTAGCTTCAGATGAATGCGAAGTAGAAGGCTCAGCTTCAAATCCATGCGGCACATATGATTTAGCTTTAAATACTTGCGATATAAGTGACATAGTTTCAAATGGAGGCGAAATGAACGAGTTAGCTTCAAATCCATGCGAAACACATGATTTATCTTCAAATCAAAGCGATGTAGAAGGTTTAGCTTCAAATCCATGCGATACACAAGATTTAGCTTCAAATGAATGCGATGTAGTAGGTTCAGCTTCAAATCCATGCGACACATATGATTTAGCTTCAAATACTTGCGATATAAGTGATATAGCTTCAAAAGCTGTAGGAACAAACGAGGTAGCTTCAAATCCATGCGAAACACATGATTCAGCTGCAAATCAATGCGATGTAGAAGGTTTTGCTACAAATCCATGCGAGACACATTATTTAGCTGCAAATCAGTGCGAAGTAGAAGGCTCGGGTTCAAATCAATGCGATTCAAATGGTTCATATTCAAATACTTGTGAAAGACATGATTTAGCTTCAACTGCATGCGAAACACATGATTTAGCTTCAAATCAATGCGATGTAGAAGGTTTTGCTTCAAATCCACGCGAAACAAATGATTTAGCTTCAAACACTTGGGGTATAAGTGATATAGCTTCAAATGCATACTAATCAAACGAGTTAGCTTAAAAATCCTCGCGATACACATGATTTATCTTCAAACACTTGCGATATAAGTGATGTAGATTCAACTGCAGGCAAAACGAACGAGTTAGCTTCAAATCCATGCGAAACACATGATATAGCTGCTAATCAATGTGATGTAGAAGGTTTAGCTTCAAATCCATGCGATACACAAGATTTAGCTTCAAGTCAATGCGATGTATTAGGTTCAGCTTCAAATCCATGCGACACATATGATTTAGCTTCAAATACTTGCGATATAAGTGATATAGCTTCAAAAGCTGTAGGAACAAACGAGGTAGCTTCAATTCCATGCGAGACACATGATTTAGCTTCAAATCAATGCGATGTAGAAGGTTTAGCTTCATATCCAAGTGTAACACATGATTTAGCTTCAAATATTTGCGATATAAGTGATATAGCTTCGAATACAGGCGAAACGAACGAGTTAGCTTCAAATCCATGCGAAACACATGAATCAGCTGCAAATCAATACAATGTAGAAGGTTTAGCTTCAAATCCATGCGAAACACATGATTTAGCTGCAAATCAATGCGATGTAGAAGGTTTAGCTTCAAATCAATGCGATGTAGAAGGTTCAGCTTCAAACCCATGCGACACATATGATTTAGCTTCAAATACTTGCGATATAAGTGATATAGCTTCAAAAGCTGGAGGAACAAACGAGGAGCCTTCAATTCCATGCGAAACAAATGATTTAGCTTCAAATCAATGCGAAGTAGAAGGCGTAGCTTCAAATCCATGCGAAACAAATGGTTTAGCTACAAATACTTGTGATATAGATTATTTAGCTACAACTGCATGCGAAACTAACGAGTTAGCATCAAATCCATGCGATACACATGATTTAGCTTCAAATCAATGCGATGTGGAAGGTTTAGCTTCAAATCCATGCGATACACAAGATTTAGCTTCAAAGGAATGCGATGTAGTAGGTTCAGCTTCAAATCCATGCGACACATATGATTTAGCTTCAAATACTTGCGATATAAGTGATATAGCTTCAAAAGCTGTAGGAACAAACGAGGTAGCTTCAATTCCATGCGAGACACATGATTTAGCTTCAAATCAATGCGATGTAGAAGGTTTAGCTTCAAATACAAACGAAACACATGTTTTTGCTTCAAATCAATTCGAAGGACAAGGCTTAGATTCAAATCCATGCGAAACAAATGCTTTAGCTTCAAATCAATGCGAAGTAGAAGGCGTAGCTTCAAATCCATGCGAAACAAATGGTTTAGCTACAAATACTTGTGATATACATTATTGAGCTACAACTGCTTGCGAAACTAATGAGTTAGCTTCAAATCTATGCGAAACACACGATTTATCTTCAAATCAATGCGATGTAGAAGGTTTAGCTTCAAATCCATGCGATACACAAGATTTAGCTTCAAAGGAATGCGATGTAGTAGGTTCAGCTTCAAATCCATGCGACACATATGATTTAGCTTCAAATACTTGCGATATAAGTGATATAGCTTCAAAAGCTGTAGGAACAAACGAGGTAGCTTCAAATCCATGCGAAACACATGATTCAGCTGCAAATCAATGCGATGTAGAAGGTTTAGCTACAAATCCATGCGAGACACATTATTTAGCTGCAAATCAGTGCGAAGTAGAAGGCTCGGGTTCAAATCAATGCGATTCAAATGGTTCATATTCAAATACTTGTGAAAGACATGATTTAGCTTCAACTGCATGCGAAACACATGATTTAGCTTCAAATCAATGCGATGTAGAAGGTTTTGCTTCAAATCCACGCGAAACAAATGATTTAGCTTCAAACACTTGGGGTATAAGTGATATAGCTTCAAATGCAGACTAATCAAACGAGTTAGCTTGAAAATCCACGCGATACACATGATTTGTCTTCAAACACTTGCGATATAAGTGATGTAGATTCAACTGCAGGCAAAACGAACGAGTTAGCTTCAAATCCATGCGAAACACATGATATAGCTGCTAATCAATGTGATGTAGAAGGTTTAGCTTCAAATCCATGCGATACACAAGATTTAGCTTCAAATCAATGCGATGTATTAGGTTCAGCTTCAAATCCATGCGGCACATATGATTTAGCTTTAAATACTTGCGATATATGTGACATAGTTTCAAATGGAGGCGAAACGAACGAGTTAGCTTCAAATCCATGCGAAACACATGATTTAGCTGCAAATCAATGTGATGTAGAAGGTTTAGCTTCAAATCAATGCGATGTAGAAGGTTCAGCTTCAAACCCATGCGACTCATATGATTTAGCTTCAAATACTTGCGATATAAGTGATATAGCTTCAAAAGCTGGAGGAACAAACGAGGAGCCTTCAATTCCATGCGAAACAAATGATTTAGCTTCAAATCAATGCGAAGTAGAAGGCGTAGCTTCAAATCCATGCGAAACAAATGGTTTAGCTACAAATACTTGTGATATAGATTATTTAGCTACAACTGCATGCGAAACTAACGAGTTAGCATCAAATCCATGCGATACACATGATTTAGCTTCAAATCAATGCGATGTGGAAGGTTTAGCTTCAAATCCATGCGATACACAAGATTTAGCTTCAAAGGAATGCGATGTAGTAGGTTCAGCTTCAAATCCATGCGACACATATGATTTAGCTTCAAATACTTGCGATATAAGTGATATATCTTCAAAAGCTGTAGGAACAAACGAGGTAGCTTCAATTCCATGCGAGACACATGATTTAGCTTCAAATCAATGCGATGTAGAAGGTTTAGCTTCAAATACAAACGAAACACATGTTTTTGCTTCAAAACAATTCGAAGGACAAGGCTTAGATTCAAATCCATGCGAAACAAATGCTTTAGCTTCAAATCAATGCGAAGTAGAAGGCGTAGCTTCAAATCCATGCGAAACAAATGGTTTAGCTACAAATACTTGTGATATACATTATTGAGCTACAACTGCTTGCGAAACTAACGAGTTAGCTTCAAATCTATGCGAAACACACGATTTATCTTCAAATCAATGCGATGTAGAAGGTTTAGCTTCAAATCAATAAGAGGTAGAAGGTTTAGCTTCAAATCAATAGAATATAGAAGGTTTAGCTTCAAATCAATGCGATGTAGAAGGTTTAGCTTCAAATCCATACGAAACACATGATTTAGCTTCAAATCAATTCGAAGGGCAAGGCTTAGATTCAAATCCATGCGATACACAAGATTTAGCTTCAAATGAATGCGATGTAGTAGGTTCAGCTTCAAATCCATGCGACACATATGATTTAGCTTCAAATACTTGCGATATAAGTGATATAGCTTCAAAAGCTGTAGGAACAAACGAGGTAGCTTCAAATCCATGCGAAACACATGATTCAGCTGCAAATCAATGCGATGTAGAAGGTTTTGCTTCAAATCCACGCGAAACAAATGATTTAGCTTCAAACACTTGGGGTATAAGTGATATAGCTTCAAATGCAGACTAATCAAACGAGTTAGCTTAAAAATCCTCGCGATACACATGATTTATCTTCAAACACTTGCGATATAAGTGATGTAGATTCAACTGCAGGCAAAACGAACGAGTTAGCTTCAAATCCATGCGAAACACATGATATAGCTGCTAATCAATGTGATGTAGAAGGTTTAGCTTCAAATCCATGCGATACACAAGATTTAGCTTCAAATCAATGCGATGTATTAGGTTCAGCTTCAAATCCATGCGACACATATGATTTAGCTTCAAATACTTGCGATATAAGTGATATAGCTTCAAAAGCTGTAGGAACAAACGAGGTAGCTTCAATTCCATGCGAGACACATGATTTAGCTTCAAATCAATGCGATGTAGAAGGTTTAGCTTCATATCCAAGTGTAACACATGATTTAGCTTCAAATATTTGCGATATAAGTGATATAGCTTCGAATACAGGCGAAACGAACGAGTTAGCTTCAAATCCATGCGAAACACATGAATCAGCTGCAAATCAATACAATGTAGAAGGTTTAGCTTCAAATCCATGCGAAACACATGATTTAGCTGCAAATCAATGCGATTTAGAAGGCGTAGCTTCAAATCCATGCGAAACAAATGGTTTAGCTACAAATACTTGTGATATAGATTATTTAGATACAACTGCATGCGAAACTAACGAGTTAGCATCAAATCCATGCGATACACATGATTTAGCTTCAAATCAATGCGATGTGGAAGGTTTAGCTTCAGATCCATGCGATACACAAGATTTAGCTTCAAATGAATGCGATGTAGTAGGTTCAGCTTCAAATCCATGCGACACATATGATTTACCTTCAAATACTTGCGATATAAGTGATATAGCTTCAAAAGCTGTAGGAACAAACGAGGTAGCTTCAATTCCATGCGAGACACATGATTTAGCTTCAAATCAATGCGATGTAGAAGGTTTAGCTTCAAATACAAACGAAACACATGTTTTTGCTTCAAATCAATTCGAAGGACAAGGCTTAGATTCAAATCCATGCGAAACAAATGCTTTAGCTTCAAATCAATGCGAAGTAGAAGGCGTAGCTTCAAATCCATGCGAAACAAATGGTTTAGCTACAAATACTTGTGATATACATTATTGAGCTACAACTGCTTGCGAAACTAACGAGTTAGCTTCAAATCTATCCGAAACACACGATTTATCTTCAAATCAATGCGATGTAGAAGGTTTAGCTTCAAATCAATAAGAGGTAGAAGGTTTAGCTTCAAATCAATAGAATATAGAAGGTTTAGCTTCAAATCAATGCGATGTAGAAGGTTTAGCTTCAAATCCATACGAAACACATGATTTAGCTTCAAATCAATTCGAAGGGCAAGGCTTAGATTCAAATCCATGCGATACACAAGATTTAGCTTCAAATGAATGCGATGTAGTAGGTTCAGCTTCAAATCCATGCGACACATATGATTTAGCTTCAAATACTTGCGATATATGTGATATAGCTTCAAAAGCTGTAGGAACAAACGAGGTAGCTTCAAATCCATGCGAAACACATGATTCAGCTGCAAATCAATGCGATGTAGAAGGTTTAGCTACAAATCCATGCGAGACACATTATTTAGCTGCAAATCAGTGCGAAGTAGAAGGCTCGGGTTCAAATCAATTCGATTCAAATGGTTCATATTCAAATACTTGTGAAAGACATGATTTAGCTTCAACTGCATGCGAAACACATGATTTAGCTTCAAATCAATGCGATGTAGAAGGTTTTGCTTCAAATCCACGCGAAACAAATGATTTAGCTTCAAACACTTGGGGTATAAGTGATATAGCTTCAAATGCAGACTAATCAAACGAGTTAGCTTAAAAATCCTCGCGATACACATGATTTATCTTCAAACACTTGCGATATAAGTGATGTAGATTCAACTGCAGGCAAAACGAACGAGTTAGCTTCAAATCCATGCGAAACACGCGATTTATCTTCAAATCAATGCGAAGTAGAAGGTTCAGCTTCAAACCCATGCGACACATATGATTTAGCTTCAAATCCATGCGAAACACATGACTCAGCTGCAAATCAATTCAATGTAGAAGGTTTAGCTTCAAATCCATGCCATACACAAGATTTAGCTTCAAATCAATGCGATGTAGTAGGTTCAGCTTCAAATCCATGCGACACATATGATTTAGCTTCAAATACTTGCGATATAAGTGATATAGCTTCAAAAGCTGTAGGAACAAACGAGGTAGCTTCAATTCCATGCGAGACACATGATTTAGCTTCAAATCAATGCGATGTAGAAGGTTCAGCTTCAAATCCATACGAAACACATGATTTAGCTTCAAATCAAATCGAAGTACAATACTTAGATTCAAATCCATGCGAAACAAATGCTTTAGCTTCAAATCAATGCGAAGTAGAAGGCGTAGCTTCAAATCCATGCGAAACAAATGGATTAGCTACAAATACTTGTGATATACATTATTTAGCTACAACTGCATGCGAAACTAACGAGTTAGCTTCAAATCCATGCGATACACATGATTTAGCTTCAAATCAATGCGATGTGGAAGGTTTAGCTTCAAATCCATGCGAGACACAAGATTTAGCTACAAATCAATGCGATGTAGTAGGTTCAGCTTCAAATCCATGCGACACATATGATTTAGCTTCAAATACTTGCGATAAAAGTGATATAGCTTCAAAAGCTGTAGGAACAAACGAGGTAGCTTCAATTCCATGCGAGACACATGATTTAGCTTCAAATCAATGCGATGTAGAAGGTTCAGCTTCATATCCAAGTGTAACACATGATTTAGCTTCAAATATTTGCGATATAAGTGATATAGCTTCGAATACAGGCGAAACGAACGAGTTCGCTTCAAATCCATGCGAAACACATGAATCAGTTGCAAATCAATGCAATGTAGAAGGTTTAGCTTCAAATCCATGCGAAACACATGATTTAGCTGCAAATCAATGCGATGTAGAAGGTTTATCTTCAAATCCATACGAAACACATGATTTAGCTTCAAATCATTTCGAAGGGCAAGGCTTAGATTCAAATCCATGCGAAACAAATGATTTAGCTTCAGATGAATGCGAAGTAGAAGGCTCAGCTTCAAATCCATGCGGCACATATGATTTAGCTTTAAATACTTGCGATATAAGTGACATAGTTTCAAATGGAGGCGAAACGAACGAGTCAGCTTCAAATCCATGCGAAACACATGATTTAGCTGTAAATCAATGTGATGTAGAAGGTTTAGCTTCAAATCCATGCGATACACAAGATTTAGCTTCAAATCAATGCGATGTAGAAGGTTCAGCTTCAAACCCATGCGACACATATGATTTAGCTTCAAATACTTGCGATATAAGTGATATAGCTTCAAAAGCTGGAGGAACAAACGAGGAGGCTTCAATTCCATGCGAAACAAATGATTTAGCTTCAAATCAATGCGAAGTAGAAGGCGTAGCTTCAAATCCATGCGAAACAAATGGTTTAGCTACAAATACTTGTGATATAGATTATTTAGCTACAACTGCATGCGAAACTAACGAGTTAGCTTCAAATCCATGCGATACACATGATTTAGCTTCAAATCAATGCGATGTGGAAGGTTTAGCTTCAAATCCATGCGATACACAAGATTTAGCTTCAAATCAATGCGATGTAGTAGGTTCAGCTTCAAATCCATGCGACACATATGATTTAGCTTCAAATACTTGCGATATAAGTGATATAGCTTCAAAAGCTGTAGGAACAAACGAGGTAGCTTCAAATCCATGCGAAACACATGATTCAGCTGCAAATCAATGCGATGTAGAAGGTTTAGCTTCAAATCCATGCGAAACAAATGGTTTAGCTACAAATACTTGTGATATACATTATTTAGCTACAACTGCTTGCGAAACTAACGAGTTAGCTTCAAATCTATGCGAAACACACGATTTATCTTCAAATCAATGCGATGTAGAAGGTTTAGCTTCAAATCAATAAGAGGTAGAAGGTTTAGCTTCAAATCAATAGAATATAGAATGTTTAGCTTCAAATAAATGCGATGTAGAAGGTTTAGCTTCAAATCCATACGAAACACATGATTTAGCTTCAAATCAATTCGAAGGGCAAGGCTTAGATTCAAATCCATGCGAAACAAATGATTTAGCTTCAGATGAATGCGAAGTAGAAGGCTCAGCTTCAAATCCATGCGGCACATATGATTTAGCTTTAAATACTTGCGATATAAGTGACATAGTTTCAACTGGAGGCGATACGAACGAGTTAGCTTCAAATCCATGCGAAACACATGATTTATCTTCAAATCAAAGCGATGTAGAAGGTTTAGCTTCAAATCCATGCGATACACAAGATTTAGCTTCAAATGAATGCGATGTAGTAGGTTCAGCTTCAAATCCATGCGACACATATGATTTAGCTTCAAATACTTGCGATATAAGTGATATAGCTTCAAAAGCTGTAGGAACAAACGAGGTAGCTTCAAATCCATGCGAAACACATGATTCAGCTGCAAATCAATGCGATGTAGAAGGTTTAGCTTCAAATCCATGCGAAACAAATGGTTTAGCTACAAATACTTGTGATATACATTATTTAGCTACAACTGCTTGCGAAACTAACGAGTTAGCTTCAAATCTATGCGAAACACACGATTTATCTTCAAATCAATGCGATGTAGAAGGTTTAGCTTCAAATCAATAAGAGGTAGAAGGTTTAGCTTCAAATCAATAGAATATAGAATGTTTAGCTTCAAATAAATGCGATGTAGAAGGTTTAGCTTCAAATCCATACGAAACACATGATTTAGCTTCAAATCAATTCGAAGGGCAAGGCTTAGATTCAAATCCATGCGAAACAAATGATTTAGCTTCAGATGAATGCGAAGTAGAAGGCTCAGCTTCAAATCCATGCGGCACATATGATTTAGCTTTAAATACTTGCGATATAAGTGACATAGTTTCAACTGGAGGCGATACGAACGAGTTAGCTTCAAATCCATGCGAAACACATGATTTATCTTCAAATCAAAGCGATGTAGAAGGTTTAGCTTCAAATCCATGCGATACACAAGATTTAGCTTCAAATGAATGCGATGTAGTAGGTTCAGCTTCAAATCCATGCGACACATATGATTTAGCTTCAAATACTTGCGATATAAGTGATATAGCTTCAAAAGCTGGAGGAACAAACGAGGTGGCTACAATACCATGCGAAACAAATGATTTAGCTTCAAATCAATGCGAAGTAGAAGACGTAGCTTCAAATCCAAACGAAACAAATGGTTTAGCTACAAATACTTGTGATATAGATTATTTAGCTACAACTGCATGCGAAACTAACGAGTTAGCTTCAAATCCATGCGATACACATGATTTAGCTTCAAATCAATGTGATGTGGAAGGTTTAGCTTCAAATCCATGCGATACACAAGATTTAGCTAAAAATCAATGCGATGTAGTAGGTTCAGCTTCTAATCTCATGCGACACATATGATTTAGCTTAAAATACTTGCGATATAAGTGATATAGCTTCAAAAGCTGTAGGAACAAACGAGGAAGCTTCAATTCCATGCGAGACACATGATTTAGCTTCAAATCAATGCGATGTAGAAGGTTTAGCTTCAAATCCAAACGAAACACATGATATAGCTTAAAATACTTGTGATATACATTATTGAGCTACAACTGCATGCGAAACTAACGAGTTAGCTTCAAATCTATGCGATACACAAGATTTAGCTTCAAATGAATGCGATGTAGTAGGTTCAGCTTCAAATCCATGCGACACATATGATTTAGCTTCAAATACTTGCGATATAAGTGATATAGCTTCAAAAGCTGTAGGAACAAACGAGGTAGCTTCAATTCCATGCGAGACACATGATTTAGCTTCAAATCAATGCGATGTAGAAGGTTTAGCTTCAAATACAAACGAAACACATGTTTTAGCTTCAAATCAATTCGAAGGACAAGGCTTAGATTCAAATCCATGCGAAACAAATGCTTTAGCTTCAAATCAATGCGAAGTAGAAGGCGTAGCTTCAAATCCATGCGAAACAAATGGTTTAGCTACAAATACTTGTGATATACATTATTGAGCTACAACTGCTTGCGAAACTAACGAGTTAGCTTCAAATCTATGCGAAACACACGATTTATCTTCAAATCAATGCGATGTAGAAGGTTTAGCTTCAAATCAATAAGAGGTAGAAGGTTTAGCTTCAAATCAATAGAATATAGAAGGTTTAGCTTCAAATCAATGCGATGTAGAAGGTTTAGCTTCAAATCCATACGAAACACATGATTTAGCTTCAAATCAATTCGAAGGGCAAGGCTTAGATTCAAATCCATGCGAAACAAATGATTTAGCTTCAGATGAATGCGAAGTAGAAGGCTCAGCTTCAAATCCATGCGGCACATATGATTTAGCTTTAAATACTTGCGATATAAGTGACATAGTTTCAAATGGAGGCGAAATGAACGAGTTAGCTTCAAATCCATGCGAAACACATGATTTATCTTCAAATCAAAGCGATGTAGAAGGTTTAGCTTCAAATCCATGCGATACACAAGATTTAGCTTCAAATGAATGCGATGTAGTAGGTTCAGCTTCAAATCCATGCGACACATATGATTTAGCTTCAAATACTTGCGATATAAGTGATATAGCTTCAAAAGCTGTAGGAACAAACGAGGTAGCTTCAAATCCATGCGAAACACATGATTCAGCTGCAAATCAATGCGATGTAGAAGGTTTAGCTACAAATCCATGCGAGACACATTATTTAGCTGCAAATCAGTGCGAAGTAGAAGGCTCGGGTTCAAATCAATGCGATTCAAATGGTTCATATTCAAATACTTGTGAAAGACATGATTTAGCTTCAACTGCATGCGAAACACATGATTTAGCTTCAAATCAATGCGATGTAGAAGGTTTTGCTTCAAATCCACGCGAAACAAATGATTTAGCTTCAAACACTTGGGGTATAAGTGATATAGCTTCAAATGCAGACTAATCAAACGAGTTAGCTTGAAAATCCACGCGATACACATGATTTGTCTTCAAACACTTGCGATATAAGTGATGTAGATTCAACTGCAGGCAAAACGAACGAGTTAGCTTCAAATCCATGCGAAACACATGATATAGCTGCTAATCAATGTGATGAAGAAGGTTTAGCTTCAAATCCATGCGATACACAAGATTTAGCTTCAAATCAATGCGATGTATTAGGTTCAGCTTCAAATCCATGCGACACATATGATTTAGCTTCAAATACTTGCGATATAAGTGATATAGCTTCAAAAGCTGTAGGAACAAACGAGGTAGCTTCAAATCCATGCGAAACACATGATTCAGCTGCAAATCAATGCGATGTAGAAGGTTTAGCTACAAATCCATGCGAGACACATTATTTAGCTGCAAATCAGTGCGAAGTAGAAGGCTCGGGTTCAAATCAATTCGATTCAAATGGTTCATATTCAAATACTTGTGAAAGACATGATTTAGCTTCAACTGCATGCGAAACACATGATTTAGCTTCAAATCAATGCGATGTAGAAGGTTTTGCTTCAAATCCACGCGAAACAAATGATTTAGCTTCAAACACTTGGGGTATAAGTGATATAGCTTCAAATGCAGACTAATCAAACGAGTTAGCTTAAAAATCCTCGCGATACACATGATTTATCTTCAAACACTTGCGATATAAGTGATGTAGATTCAACTGCAGGCAAAACGAACGAGTTAGCTTCAAATCCATGCGAAACACATGATATAGCTGCTAATCAATGTGATGTAGAAGGTTTAGCTTCAAATCCATGCGATACACAAGATTTAGCTTCAAATCAATGCGATGTATTAGGTTCAGCTTCAAATCCATGCGACACATATGATTTAGCTTCAAATACTTGCGATATAAGTGATATAGCTTCAAAAGCTGTAGGAACAAACGAGGTAGCTTCAATTCCATGCGAGACACATGATTTAGCTTCAAATCAATGCGATGTAGAAGGTTTAGCTTCATATCCAAGTGTAACACATGATTTAGCTTCAAATATTTGCGATATAAGTGATATAGCTTCGAATACAGGCGAAACGAACGAGTTAGCTTCAAATCCATGCGAAACACATGAATCAGCTGCAAATCAATACAATGTAGAAGGTTTAGCTTCAAATCCATGCGAAACACATGATTTAGCTGCAAATCAATGCGATGTAGAAGGTTTAGCTTCAAATCCATACGAAACACATGATTTAGCTTCAAATCAATTCGAAGGGCAAGGCTTAGATTCAAATCCATGCGAAACAAATGATTTAGCTTCAGATGAATGCGAAGTAGAAGGCTCAGCTTCAAATCCATGCGGCACATATGATTTAGCTTTAAATACTTGCGATATATGTGACATAGTTTCAAATGGAGGCGAAACGAACGAGTTAGCTTCAAATCCATGCGAAACACATGTTTTAGCTGCAAATCAATGTGATGTAGAAGGTTTAGCTTCAAATCAATGCGATGTAGAAGGTTCAGCTTCAAACCCATGCGACACATATGATTTAGCTTCAAATACTTGCGATATAAGTGATATAGCTTCAAAAGCTGGAGGAACAAACGAGGAGCCTTCAATTCCATGCGAAACAAATGATTTAGCTTCAAATCAATGCGAAGTAGAAGGCGTAGCTTCAAATCCATGCGAAACAAATGGTTTAGCTACAAATACTTGTGATATAGATTATTTAGCTACAACTGCATGCGAAACTAACGAGTTAGCATCAAATCCATGCGATACACATGATTTAGCTTCAAATCAATGCGATGTGGAAGGTTTAGCTTCAAATCCATGCGATACACAAGATTTAGCTTCAAAGGAATGCGATGTAGTAGGTTCAGCTTCAAATCCATGCGACACATATGATTTAGCTTCAAATACTTGCGATATAAGTGATATAGCTTCAAAAGCTGTAGGAACAAACGAGGTAGCTTCAATTCCATGCGAGACACATGATTTAGCTTCAAATCAATGCGATGTAGAAGGTTTAGTTTCAAATACAAACGAAACACATGTTTTTGCTTCAAATCAATTCGAAGGACAAGGCTTAGATTCAAATCCATGCGAAACAAATGATTTAGCTTCAGATGAATGCGAAGTAGAAGGCTCAGCTTCAAATCCATGCGGCACATATGATTTAGCTTTAAATACTTGCGATATAAGTGACATAGTTTCAAATGGAGGCGAAATGAACGAGTTAGCTTCAAATCCATGCGAAACACATGATTTATCTTCAAATCAAAGCGATGTAGAAGGTTTAGCTTCAAATCCATGCGATACACAAGATTTAGCTTCAAATGAATGCGATGTAGTAGGTTCAGCTTCAAATCCATGCGACACATATGATTTAGCTTCAAATACTTGCGATATAAGTGATATAGCTTCAAAAGCTGTAGGAACAAACGAGGTAGCTTCAAATCCATGCGAAACACATGATTCAGCTGCAAATCAATGCGATGTAGAAGGTTTAGCTACAAATCCATGCGAGACACATTATTTAGCTGCAAATCAGTGCGAAGTAGAAGGCTCGGGTTCAAATCAATGCGATTCAAATGGTTCATATTCAAATACTTGTGAAAGACATGATTTAGCTTCAACTGCATGCGAAACACATGATTTAGCTTCAAATCAATGCGATGTAGAAGGTTTTGCTTCAAATCCACGCGAAACAAATGATTTAGCTTCAAACACTTGGGGTATAAGTGATATAGCTTCAAATGCAGACTAATCAAACGAGTTAGCTTAAAAATCCTCGCGATACACATGATTTATCTTCAAACACTTGCGATATAAGTGATGTAGATTCAACTGCTGGCAAAACGAACGAGTTAGCTTCAAATCCATGCGAAACACATGATATAGCTGCTAATCAATGTGATGTAGAAGGTTTAGCTTCAAATCCATGCGATACACAAGATTTAGCTTCAAATCAATGCGATGTATTAGGTTCAGCTTCAAATCCATGCGACACATATGATTTAGCTTCAAATACTTGCGATATAAGTGATATAGCTTCAAAAGCTGTAGGAACAAACGAGGTAGCTTCAATTCCATGCGAGACACATGATTTAGCTTCAAATCAATGCGATGTAGAAGGTTTAGCTTCATATCCAAGTGTAACACATGATTTAGCTTCAAATATTTGCGATATAAGTGATATAGCTTCGAATACAGGCGAAACGAACGAGTTAGCTTCAAATCCATGCGAAACACATGAATCAGCTGCAAATCAATACAATGTAGAAGGTTTAGCTTCAAATCCATGCGAAACACATGATTTAGCTGCAAATCAATGCGATGTAGAAGGTTTAGCTTCAAATCCATACGAAACACATGATTTAGCTTCAAATCAATTCGAAGGGCAAGGCTTAGATTCAAATCCATGCGAAACAAATGATTTAGCTTCAGATGAATGCGAAGTAGAAGGCTCAGCTTCAAATCCATGCGGCACATATGATTTAGCTTTAAATACTTGCGATATATGTGACATAGTTTCAAATGGAGGCGAAACGAACGAGTTAGCTTCAAATCCATGCGAAACACATGATTTAGCTGCAAATCAATGTGATGTAGAAGGTTTAGCTTCAAATCAATGCGATGTAGAAGGTTCAGCTTCAAACCCATGCGACACATATGATTTAGCTTCAAATACTTGCGATATAAGTGATATAGCTTCAAAAGCTGGAGGAACAAACGAGGAGCCTTCAATTCCATGCGAAACAAATGATTTAGCTTCAAATCAATGCGAAGTAGAAGGCGTAGCTTCAAATCCATGCGAAACAAATGGTTTAGCTACAAATACTTGTGATATAGATTATTTAGCTACAACTGCATGCGAAACTAACGAGTTAGCATCAAATCCATGCGATACACATGATTTAGCTTCAAATCAATGCGATGTGGAAGGTTTAGCTTCAAATCCATGCGATACACAAGATTTAGCTTCAAAGGAATGCGATGTAGTAGGTTCAGCTTCAAATCCATGCGACACATATGATTTAGCTTCAAATACTTGCGATATAAGTGATATAGCTTCAAAAGTTGTAGGAACAAACGAGGTAGCTTCAATTCCATGCGAGACACATGATTTAGCTTCAAATCAATGCGATGTAGAAGGTTTAGCTTCAAATACAAACGAAACACATGTTTTTGCTTCAAATCAATTCGAAGGACAAGGCTTAGATTCAAATCCATGCGAAACAAATGCTTTAGCTTCAAATCAATGCGAAGTAGAAGGCGTAGCTTCAAATCCATGCGAAACAAATGGTTTAGCTACAAATACTTGTGATATACATTATTGAGCTACAACTGCTTGCGAAACTAACGAGTTAGCTTCAAATCTATGCGAAACACACGATTTATCTTCAAATCAATGCGATGTAGAAGGTTTAGCTTCAAATCCATGCGATACACAAGATTTAGCTTCAAAGGAATGCGATGTAGTAGGTTCAGCTTCAAATCCATGCGACACATATGATTTAGCTTCAAATACTTGCGATATAAGTGATATAGCTTCAAAAGCTGTAGGAACAAACGAGGTAGCTTCAAATCCATGCGAAACACATGATTCAGCTGCAAATCAATGCGATGTAGAAGGTTTAGCTACAAATCCATGCGAGACACATTATTTAGCTGCAAATCAGTGCGAAGTAGAAGGCTCGGGTTCAAATCAATGCGATTCAAATGGTTCATATTCAAATACTTGTGAAAGACATGATTTAGCTTCAACTGCATGCGAAACACATGATTTAGCTTCAAATCAATGCGATGTAGAAGGTTTTGCTTCAAATCCACGCGAAACAAATGATTTAGCTTCAAACACTTGGGGTATAAGTGATATAGCTTCAAATGCAGACTAATCAAACGAGTTAGCTTGAAAATCCACGCGATACACATGATTTGTCTTCAAACACTTGCGATATAAGTGATGTAGATTCAACTGCAGGCAAAACGAACGAGTTAGCTTCAAATCCATGCGAAACACATGATATAGCTGCTAATCAATGTGATGTAGAAGGTTTAGCTTCAAATCCATGCGATACACAAGATTTAGCTTCAAATCAATGCGATGTATTAGGTTCAGCTTCAAATCCATGCGGCACATATGATTTAGCTTTAAATACTTGCGATATATGTGACATAGTTTCAAATGGAGGCGAAACGAACGAGTTAGCTTCAAATCCATGCGAAACACATGATTTAGCTGCAAATCAATGTGATGTAGAAGGTTTAGCTTCAAATCAATGCGATGTAGAAGGTTCAGCTTCAAACCCATGCGACTCATATGATTTAGCTTCAGATACTTGCGATATAAGTGATATAGCTTCAAAAGCTGGAGGAACAAACGAGGAGCCTTCAATTCCATGCGAAACAAATGATTTAGCTTCAAATCAATGCGAAGTAGAAGGCGTAGCTTCAAATCCATGCGAAACAAATGGTTTAGCTACAAATACTTGTGATATAGATTATTTAGCTACAACTGCATGCGAAACTAACGAGTTAGCATCAAATCCATGCGATACACATGATTTAGCTTCAAATCAATGCGATGTGGAAGGTTTAGCTTCAAATCCATGCGATACACAAGATTTAGCTTCAAAGGAATGCGATGTAGTAGGTTCAGCTTCAAATCCATGCGACACATATGATTTAGCTTCAAATACTTGCGATATAAGTGATATAGCTTCAAAAGCTGTAGGAACAAACGAGGTAGCTTCAATTCCATGCGAGACACATGATTTAGCTTCAAATCAATGCGATGTAGAAGGTTTAGCTTCAAATACAAACGAAACACATGTTTTTGCTTCAAATCAATTCGAAGGACAAGGCTTAGATTCAAATCCATGCGAAACAAATGCTTTAGCTTCAAATCAATGCGAAGTAGAAGGCGTAGCTTCAAATCCATGCGAAACAAATGGTTTAGCTACAAATACTTGTGATATACATTATTGAGCTACAACTGCTTGCGAAACTAACGAGTTAGCTTCAAATCTATGCGAAACACACGATTTATCTTCAAATCAATGCGATGTAGAAGGTTTAGCTTCAAATCAATAAGAGGTAGAAGGTTTAGCTTCAAATCAATAGAATATAGAAGGTTTAGCTTCAAATCAATGCGATGTAGAAGGTTTAGCTTCAAATCCATACGAAACACATGATTTAGCTTCAAATCAATTCGAAGGGCAAGGCTTAGATTCAAATCCATGCGATACACAAGATTTAGCTTCAAATGAATGCGATGTAGTAGGTTCAGCTTCAAATCCATGCGACACATATGATTTAGCTTCAAATACTTGCGATATAAGTGATATAGCTTCAAAAGCTGTAGGAACAAACGAGGTAGCTTCAAATCCATGCGAAACACATGATTCAGCTGCAAATCAATGCGATGTAGAAGGTTTTGCTTCAAATCCACGCGAAACAAATGATTTAGCTTCAAACACTTGGGGTATAAGTGATATAGCTTCAAATGCAGACTAATCAAACGAGTTAGCTTAAAAATCCTCGCGATACACATGATTTATCTTCAAACACTTGCGATATAAGTGATGTAGATTCAACTGCAGGCAAAACGAACGAGTTAGCTTCAAATCCATGCGAAACACATGATATAGCTGCTAATCAATGTGATGTAGAAGGTTTAGCTTCAAATCCATGCGATACACAAGATTTAGCTTCAAATCAATGCGATGTATTAGGTTCAGCTTCAAATCCATGCGACACATATGATTTAGCTTCAAATACTTGCGATATAAGTGATATAGCTTCAAAAGCTGTAGGAACAAACGAGGTAGCTTCAATTCCATGCGAGACACATGATTTAGCTTCAAATCAATGCGATGTAGAAGGTTTAGCTTCATATCCAAGTGTAACACATGATTTAGCTTCAAATATTTGCGATATAAGTGATATAGCTTCGAATACAGGCGAAACGAACGAGTTAGCTTCAAATCCATGCGAAACACATGAATCAGCTGCAAATCAATACAATGTAGAAGGTTTAGCTTCAAATCCATGCGAAACACATGATTTAGCTGCAAATCAATGCGATGTAGAAGGCGTAGCTTCAAATCCATGCGAAACAAATGGTTTAGCTACAAATACTTGTGATATAGATTATTTAGCTAGAACTGCATGCGAAACTAACGAGTTAGCATCAAATCCATGCGATACACATGATTTAGCTTCAAATCAATGCGATGTGGAAGGTTTAGCTTCAAATCCATGCGATACACAAGATTTAGCTTCAAATGAATGCGATGTAGTAGGTTCAGCTTCAAATCCATGCGACACATATGATTTAGCTTCAAATACTTGCGATATAAGTGATATAGCTTCAAAAGCTGTAGGAACAAACGAGGTAGCTTCAATTCCATGCGAGACACATGATTTAGCTTCAAATCAATGCGATGTAGAAGGTTTAGCTTCAAATACAAACGAAACACATGTTTTTGCTTCAAATCAATTCGAAGGACAAGGCTTAGATTCAAATCCATGCGAAACAAATGCTTTAGCTTCAAATCAATGCGAAGTAGAAGGCGTAGCTTCAAATCCATGCGAAACAAATGGTTTAGCTACAAATACTTGTGATATAGATTATTTAGCTACAACTGCATGCGAAACTAACGAGTTAGCTTCAAATCCATGCGATACACATGATTTAGCTTCAAATCAATGCGATGTGGAAGGTTTAGCTTCAAATCCATGCGATACACAAGATTTAGCTTCAAATCAATGCGATGTAGTAGGTTCAGCTTCAAATCCATGCGACACATATGATTTAGCTTCAAATACTTGCGATATAAGTGATATAGCTTCAAAAGCTGTAGGAACAAACGAGGTAGCTTCAAATCCATGCGAAACACATGATTCAGCTGCAAATCAATGCGATGTAGAAGGTTTAGCTTCAAATCCATGCGAAACAAATGGTTTAGCTACAAATACTTGTGATATACATTATTTAGCTACAACTGCTTGCGAAACTAACGAGTTAGCTTCAAATCTATGCGAAACACACGATTTATCTTCAAATCAATGCGATGTAGAAGGTTTAGCTTCAAATCAATAAGAGGTAGAAGGTTTAGCTTCAAATCAATAGAATATAGAATGTTTAGCTTCAAATAAATGCGATGTAGAAGGTTTAGCTTCAAATCCATACGAAACACATGATTTAGCTTCAAATCAATTCGAAGGGCAAGGCTTAGATTCAAATCCATGCGAAACAAATGATTTAGCTTCAGATGAATGCGAAGTAGAAGGCTCAGCTTCAAATCCATGCGGCACATATGATTTAGCTTTAAATACTTGCGATATAAGTGACATAGTTTCAACTGGAGGCGATACGAACGAGTTAGCTTCAAATCCATGCGAAACACATGATTTATCTTCAAATCAAAGCGATGTAGAAGGTTTAGCTTCAAATCCATGCGATACACAAGATTTAGCTTCAAATGAATGCGATGTAGTAGGTTCAGCTTCAAATCCATGCGACACATATGATTTAGCTTCAAATACTTGCGATATAAGTGATATAGCTTCAAAAGCTGTAGGAACAAACGAGGTAGCTTCAAATCCATGCGAAACACATGATTCAGCTGCAAATCAATGCGATGTAGAAGGTTTAGCTTTAAATCCATGCGAAACAAATGGTTTATCTACAAATACTTGTGATATACATTATTTAGCTACAACTGCTTGCGAAACTAACGAGTTAGCTTCAAATCTATGCGAAACACACGATTTATCTTCAAATCAATGCGATGTAGAAGGTTTAGCTTCAAATCAATGCGATGTAGAAGGTTCAGCTTCAAACCCATGCGACTCATATGATTTAGCTTCAAATACTTGCGATATAAGTGATATAGCTTCAAAAGCTGGAGGAACAAACGAGGAGCCTTCAATTCCATGCGAAACAAATGATTTAGCTTCAAATCAATGCGAAGTAGAAGGCGTAGCTTCAAATCCATGCGAAACAAATGGTTTAGCTACAAATACTTGTGATATAGATTATTTAGCTACAACTGCATGCGAAACTAACGAGTTAGCATCAAATCCATGCGATACACATGATTTAGCTTCAAATCAATGCGATGTGGAAGGTTTAGCTTCAAATCCATGCGATACACAAGATTTAGCTTCAAAGGAATGCGATGTAGTAGGTTCAGCTTCAAATCCATGCGACACATATGATTTAGCTTCAAATACTTGCGATATAAGTGATATAGCTTCAAAAGCTGTAGGAACAAACGAGGTAGCTTCAATTCCATGCGAGACACATGATTTAGCTTCAAATCAATGCGATGTAGAAGGTTTAGCTTCAAATACAAACGAAACACATGTTTTTGCTTCAAATCAATTCGAAGGACAAGGCTTAGATTCAAATCCATGCGAAACAAATGCTTTAGCTTCAAATCAATGCGAAGTAGAAGGCGTAGCTTCAAATCCATGCGAAACAAATGGTTTAGCTACAAATACTTGTGATATACATTATTGAGCTACAACTGCTTGCGAAACTAACGAGTTAGCTTCAAATCTATGCGAAACACACGATTTATCTTCAAATCAATGCGATGTAGAAGGTTTAGCTTCAAATCAATAAGAGGTAGAAGGTTTAGCTTCAAATCAATAGAATATAGAAGGTTTAGCTTCAAATCAATGCGATGTAGAAGGTTTAGCTTCAAATCCATACGAAACACATGATTTAGCTTCAAATCAATTCGAAGGGCAAGGCTTAGATTCAAATCCATGCGATACACAAGATTTAGCTTCAAATGAATGCGATGTAGTAGGTTCAGCTTCAAATCCATGCGACACATATGATTTAGCTTCAAATACTTGCGATATAAGTGATATAGCTTCAAAAGCTGTAGGAACAAACGAGGTAGCTTCAAATCCATGCGAAACACATGATTCAGCTGCAAATCAATGCGATGTAGAAGGTTTTGCTTCAAATCCACGCGAAACAAATGATTTAGCTTCAAACACTTGGGGTATAAGTGATATAGCTTCAAATGCAGACTAATCAAACGAGTTAGCTTAAAAATCCTCGCGATACACATGATTTATCTTCAAACACTTGCGATATAAGTGATGTAGATTCAACTGCAGGCAAAACGAACGAGTTAGCTTCAAATCCATGCGAAACACATGATATAGCTGCTAATCAATGTGATGTAGAAGGTTTAGCTTCAAATCCATGCGATACACAAGATTTAGCTTCAAATCAATGCGATGTATTAGGTTCAGCTTCAAATCCATGCGACACATATGATTTAGCTTCAAATACTTGCGATATAAGTGATATAGCTTCAAAAGCTGTAGGAACAAACGAGGTAGCTTCAATTCCATGCGAGACACATGATTTAGCTTCAAATCAATGCGATGTAGAAGGTTTAGCTTCATATCCAAGTGTAACACATGATTTAGCTTCAAATATTTGCGATATAAGTGATATAGCTTCGAATACAGGCGAAACGAACGAGTTAGCTTCAAATCCATGCGAAACACATGAATCAGCTGCAAATCAATACAATGTAGAAGGTTTAGCTTCAAATCCATGCGAAACACATGATTTAGCTGCAAATCAATGCGATGTAGAAGGCGTAGCTTCAAATCCATGCGAAACAAATGGTTTAGCTACAAATACTTGTGATATAGATTATTTAGCTAGAACTGCATGCGAAACTAACGAGTTAGCATCAAATCCATGCGATACACATGATTTAGCTTCAAATCAATGCGATGTGGAAGGTTTAGCTTCAAATCCATGCGATACACAAGATTTAGCTTCAAATGAATGCGATGTAGTAGGTTCAACTTCAAATCCATGCGACACATATGATTTAGCTTCAAATACTTGCGATATAAGTGATATAGCTTCAAAAGCTGTAGGAACAAACGAGGTAGCTTCAATTCCATGCGAGACACATGATTTAGCTTCAAATCAATGCGATGTAGAAGGTTTAGCTTCAAATACAAACGAAACACATGTTTTTGCTTCAAATCAATTCGAAGGACAAGGCTTAGATTCAAATCCATGCGAAACAAATGCTTTAGCTTCAAATCAATGCGAAGTAGAAGGCGTAGCTTCAAATCCATGCGAAACAAATGGTTTAGCTACAAATACTTGTGATATAGATTATTTAGCTACAACTGCATGCGAAACTAACGAGTTAGCTTCAAATCCATGCGATACACATGATTTAGCTTCAAATCAATGCGATGTGGAAGGTTTAGCTTCAAATCCATGCGATACACAAGATTTAGCTTCAAATCAATGCGATGTAGTAGGTTCAGCTTCAAATCCATGCGACACATATGATTTAGCTTCAAATACTTGCGATATAAGTGATATAGCTTCAAAAGCTGTAGGAACAAACGAGGTAGCTTCAAATCCATGCGAAACACATGATTCAGCTGCAAATCAATGCGATGTAGAAGGTTTAGCTTCAAATCCATGCGAAACAAATGGTTTAGCTACAAATACTTGTGATATACATTATTTAGCTACAACTGCTTGCGAAACTAACGAGTTAGCTTCAAATCTATGCGAAACACACGATTTATCTTCAAATCAATGCGATGTAGAAGGTTTAGCTTCAAATCAATAAGAGGTAGAAGGTTTAGCTTCAAATCAATAGAATATAGAATGTTTAGCTTCAAATAAATGCGATGTAGAAGGTTTAGCTTCAAATCCATACGAAACACATGATTTAGCTTCAAATCAATTCGAAGGGCAAGGCTTAGATTCAAATCCATGCGAAACAAATGATTTAGCTTCAGATGAATGCGAAGTAGAAGGCTCAGCTTCAAATCCATGCGGCACATATGATTTAGCTTTAAATACTTGCGATATAAGTGACATAGTTTCAACTGGAGGCGATACGAACGAGTTAGCTTCAAATCCATGCGAAACACATGATTTATCTTCAAATCAAAGCGATGTAGAAGGTTTAGCTTCAAATCCATGCGATACACAAGATTTAGCTTCAAATGAATGCGATGTAGTAGGTTCAGCTTCAAATCCATGCGACACATATGATTTAGCTTCAAATACTTGCGATATAAGTGATATAGCTTCAAAAGCTGTAGGAACAAACGAGGTAGCTTCAAATCCATGCGAAACACATGATTCAGCTGCAAATCAATGCGATGTAGAAGGTTTAGCTTTAAATCCATGCGAAACAAATGGTTTATCTACAAATACTTGTGATATACATTATTTAGCTACAACTGCTTGCGAAACTAACGAGTTAGCTTCAAATCTATGCGAAACACACGATTTATCTTCAAATCAATGCGATGTAGAAGGTTTAGCTTCAAATCAATAAGAGGTAGAAGGTTTAGCATCAAATCAATAGAATATAGAATGTTTAGCTTCAAATAAATGCGATGTAGAAGGTTTAGCTTCAAATCCATACGAAACACATGATTTAGCTTCAAATCAATTCGAAGGGCAAGGCTTAGATTCAAATCCATGCGAAACAAATGATTTAGCTTCAGATGAATGCGAAGTAGAAGGCTCAGCTTCAAATCCATGCGGCACATATGATTTAGCTTTAAATACTTGCGATATAAGTGACATAGTTTCAACTGGAGGCGATACGAACGAGTTAGCTTCAAATCCATGCGAAACACATGATTTATCTTCAAATCAAAGCGATGTAGAAGGTTTAGCTTCAAATCCATGCGATACACAAGATTTAGCTTCAAATGAATGCGATGTAGTAGGTTCAGCTTCAAATCCATGCGACACATATGATTTAGCTTCAAATACTTGCGATATAAGTGATATAGCTTCAAAAGCTGGAGGAACAAACGAGGTGGCTACAATACCATGCGAAACAAATGATTTAGCTTCAAATCAATGCGAAGTAGAAGACGTAGCTTCAAATCCAAACGAAACAAATGGTTTAGCTACAAATACTTGTGATATAGATTATTTAGCTACAACTGCATGCGAAACTAACGAGTTAGCTTCAAATCCATGCGAAACACGCGATTTATCTTCAAATCAATGCGATGTAGAAGGTTTGCTTCAAATCAATAAGAGGTAGATGGTTTAGCTTCAAATCAATAGAATATAGAAGGTTTAGCTTCAAATCAATAGAATATAGAAGGTTTAGCTTCAAATAAATGCGATGTAGAAGGTTTAGCTTCAAATCCATACGACACACATGATTTAGATTCAAATCAATTCGAAGGACAAGGCATAGATTCAAATCCATGCGAAACAAACGATTTAGCTTCAAATGAATGCGAAGTAGAAGGCTTGGATTCAAATCCATGCAAAACAAATGGTTTAACTACAAATACTTGTGATATACATTATTTAGCTACAACTGCATGCGAAACAAACGAGTTAACTTCAAATCCATGCGATACACATGATTTAGCTTCAAATAAATGCGATGTAGAAGGTTTAGCTTCAAATCCATGCCATACACAAGATTTAGCTTCAAATCAATGCGATGTAGTAGGTTCAGCTTCAAATCCATGCGACACATATGATTTAGCTTCAAATACCTGCGATATAAGTGATATAGCTTCGAAAGCTGTAGGAACAAACGAGGTAGCTTCAATTCCATGCGAGACACATGATTTAGCTTCAAATCAATGCGATGTAGAAGGTTCAGCTTCAAATCCATACGAAACACATGATTTAGCTTCAAATCAAATCGAAGTACAATGCTTAGATTCAAATCCATGCGAAACAAATGCTTTAGCTTCAAATCAATGCGAAGTAGAAGGCGTAGCTTCAAATCCATGCGAAACAAATGGATTAGCTACAAATACTTGTGATATACATTATTTAGCTACAACTGCATGCGAAACTAACGAGTTAGCTTCAAATCCATGCGATACACATGATTTAGCTTCAAATCAATGTGATGTGGAAGGTTTAGCTTCAAATCCATGCGATACACAAGATTTAGCTACAAATCAATGCGATGTAGTAGGTTCAGCTTCAAATCCATGCGACACAAATGATTTAGCTTCAAATACTTGCGATATAAGTGATATAGCTTCAAAAGCTGTAGGAACAAACGAGGTAGCTTCAAATCCATGCGAAACACATGATTCAGCTGCAAATCAATGCGATGTAGAAGGTTTAGCTACAAATCCATGCGAGACACATTATTTAGCTGCAAATCAGTGCGAAGTAGAATGCTCGGGTTCAAATCAATGCGATTCAAATGGTTCATATTCAAATACTTGTGAAAGACATGATTTAGCTTCAACTGCATGCGAAACACATGATTTAGCTTCAAATCAATGCGATGTAGAATGTTTTGCTTCAAATCCATGCAAAACACGTGATTTATCTTCCAATTAATGCGAAGTAGAAGGCTTAGCTTCAAATCCATGCGAATCAAATGGTTTAGCTTCACATACTTGTGATATACGTTATTTAGATTTAACTGCTTGCGCAACGAACGAGTTAGCTTCAAATCCAAGCGAAACACATGATTTAGCTTCAAATCCAAGCGAAACACATGGTTTAGCTTCAGATCAATGCGATGTAGAAGGTTTAACTTCAAATCAACGCGAAACAATTGATTTAGCTTCAAACACTTGGGATATAATTGATATAGCTTCAAATGCAGACGAATGAAATGAGTTAGCTTCAAAATCCATTCGATACAAATGATGTAGCTTAAAATCAATGCGATGTAGTAGGATTAGCTTCAAATCCATGCGAAACAAACGATTGAGCTTCAAACACATCGGATATAGGTGATATAGTTTAATCTGCATGCGAAACAATGAGTTAGCTTCAAGTCCATGCGAAACACATGATTTAGTTGCAAATCAATGCGATGTAGAAGGTTTAGCTTCAAATCAATGCGAAACACATGATTTAGCTTCATATCAACTCGAAGTACAAGGCTTAGATTCAAATCCATGCGAAACAAATGGTTTAGCCACAAATACTTGTGATATACGTTATTTAGATTTAACTGCATGTTAAACGAACGAGTTAGCTTCAAATCCATGCGAAACACATGATTTAGCTTCAAATCAACTCGGAGTACAAGGCTTAGATTCAAATCCATGCGAAACAAATGGTTTAGCTACAAATACTTGTGATATACGTAATTTAGATTTAACTGCATGCGCAACGAACGAGTTAGCTTCAAATCCATGGGAAACAAATGATTAAGCTTCAGATGCTTGCGATATAAGTGATATAGCATCAAATGCATCCGAAACAAACAAGTTAGCTTCATATCCATGCGAAACAAATGATTTACCTTCAAAAGCTTGCGATATAAATGATATAGCTTCAACTGCAGGCGAAGCAAACGAGTTAGATTCAAATCCATGCGAAACACATGATTTAACTTCAAATGAATGCGATGTAGTAGGTTCAGCTTCAAATCCATGCGACACATATGATTTAGCTTCAAATACTTGCGATATATGTGATATAGCTTCAAAAGCTGTAGGAACAAACGAGGTAGCTTCAAATCCATGCGAAACACATGATTCAGCTGCAAATCAATGCGATGTAGAAGGTTTAGCTACAAATCCATGCGAGACACATTATTTAGCTGCAAATCAGTGCGAAGTAGAAGGCTCGGGTTCAAATCAATTCGATTCAAATGGTTCATATTCAAATACTTGTGAAAGACATGATTTAGCTTCAACTGCATGCGAAACACATGATTTAGCTTCAAATCAATGCGATGTAGAAGGTTTTGCTTCAAATCCACGCGAAACAAATGATTTAGCTTCAAACACTTGGGGTATAAGTGATATAGCTTCAAATGCAGACTAATCAAACGAGTTAGCTTAAAAATCCTCGCGATACACATGATTTATCTTCAAACACTTGCGATATAAGTGATGTAGATTCAACTGCAGGCAAAACGAACGAGTTAGCTTCAAATCCATGCGAAACACGCGATTTATCTTCAAATCAATGCGAAGTAGAAGGTTCAGCTTCAAACCCATGCGACACATATGATTTAGCTTCAAATCCATGCGAAACACATGACTCAGCTGCAAATCAATTCAATGTAGAAGGTTTAGCTTCAAATCCATGCCATACACAAGATTTAGCTTCAAATCAATGCGATGTAGTAGGTTCAGCTTCAAATCCATGCGACACATATGATTTAGCTTCAAATACTTGCGATATAAGTGATATAGCTTCAAAAGCTGTAGGAACAAACGAGGTAGCTTCAATTCCATGCGAGACACATGATTTAGCTTCAAATCAATGCGATGTAGAAGGTTCAGCTTCAAATCCATACGAAACACATGATTTAGCTTCAAATCAAATCGAAGTACAATACTTAGATTCAAATCCATGCGAAACAAATGCTTTAGCTTCAAATCAATGCGAAGTAGAAGGCGTAGCTTCAAATCCATGCGAAACAAATGGATTAGCTACAAATACTTGTGATATACATTATTTAGCTACAACTGCATGCGAAACTAACGAGTTAGCTTCAAATCCATGCGATACACATGATTTAGCTTCAAATCAATGCGATGTGGAAGGTTTAGCTTCAAATCCATGCGAGACACAAGATTTAGCTACAAATCAATGCGATGTAGTAGGTTCAGCTTCAAATCCATGCGACACATATGATTTAGCTTCAAATACTTGCGATAAAAGTGATATAGCTTCAAAAGCTGTAGGAACAAACGAGGTAGCTTCAATTCCAAGCGAGACACATGATTTAGCTTCAAATCAATGCGATGTAGAAGGTTCAGCTTCATATCCAAGTGTAACACATGATTTAGCTTCAAATATTTGCGATATAAGTGATATAGCTTCGAATAGAGGCGAAACGAACGAGTTCGCTTCAAATCCATGCGAAACACATGAATCAGCTGCAAATCAATGCAATGTAGAAGGTTTAGCTTCAAATCCATGCGAAACACATGATTTAGCTGCAAATCAATGCGATGTAGAAGGTTTATCTTCAAATCCATACGAAACACATGATTTAGCTTCAAATCATTTCGAAGGGCAAGGCTTAGATTCAAATCCATGCGAAACAAATGATTTAGCTTCAGATGAATGCGAAGTAGAAGGCTCAGCTTCAAATCCATGCGGCACATATGATTTAGCTTTAAATACTTGCGATATAAGTGACATAGTTTCAAATGGAGGCGAAACGAACGAGTCAGCTTCAAATCCATGCGAAACACATGATTTAGCTGTAAATCAATGTGATGTAGAAGGTTTAGCTTCAAATCCATGCGATACACAAGATTTAGCTTCAAATCAATGCGATGTAGAAGGTTCAGCTTCAAACCCATGCGACACATATGATTTAGCTTCAAATACTTGCGATATAAGTGATATAGCTTCAAAAGCTGGAGGAACAAACGAGGAGGCTTCAATTCCATGCGAAACAAATGATTTAGCTTCAAATCAATGCGAAGTAGAAGGCGTAGCTTCAAATCCATGCGAAACAAATGGTTTAGCTACAAATACTTGTGATATAGATTATTTAGCTACAACTGCATGCGAAACTAACGAGTTAGCTTCAAATCCATGCGATACACATGATTTAGCTTCAAATCAATGCGATGTGGAAGGTTTAGCTTCAAATCCATGCGATACACAAGATTTAGCTTCAAATCAATGCGATGTAGTAGGTTCAGCTTCAAATCCATGCGACACATATGATTTAGCTTCAAATACTTGCGATATAAGTGATATAGCTTCAAAAGCTGTAGGAACAAACGAGGTAGCTTCAAATCCATGCGAAACACATGATTCAGCTGCAAATCAATGCGATGTAGAAGGTTTAGCTTCAAATCCATGCGAAACAAATGGTTTAGCTACAAATACTTGTGATATACATTATTTAGCTACAACTGCTTGCGAAACTAACGAGTTAGCTTCAAATCTATGCGAAACACACGATTTATCTTCAAATCAATGCGATGTAGAAGGTTTAGCTTCAAATCAATAAGAGGTAGAAGGTTTAGCTTCAAATCAATAGAATATAGAATGTTTAGCTTCAAATAAATGCGATGTAGAAGGTTTAGCTTCAAATCCATACGAAACACATGATTTAGCTTCAAATCAATTCGAAGGGCAAGGCTTAGATTCAAATCCATGCGAAACAAATGATTTAGCTTCAGATGAATGCGAAGTAGAAGGCTCAGCTTCAAATCCATGCGGCACATATGATTTAGCTTTAAATACTTGCGATATAAGTGACATAGTTTCAACTGGAGGCGATACGAACGAGTTAGCTTCAAATCCATGCGAAACACATGATTTATCTTCAAATCAAAGCGATGTAGAAGGTTTAGCTTCAAATCCATGCGATACACAAGATTTAGCTTCAAATGAATGCGATGTAGTAGGTTCAGCTTCAAATCCATGCGACACATATGATTTAGCTTCAAATACTTGCGATATAAGTGATATAGCTTCAAAAGCTGGAGGAACAAACGAGGTGGCTACAATACCATGCGAAACAAATGATTTAGCTTCAAATCAATGCGAAGTAGAAGACGTAGCTTCAAATCCAAACGAAACAAATGGTTTAGCTACAAATACTTGTGATATAGATTATTTAGCTACATCTGCATGCGAAACTAACGAGTTAGCTTCAAATCCATGCGAAACACGCGATTTATCTTCAAATCAATGCGATGTAGAAGGTTTGCTTCAAATCAATAAGAGGTAGATGGTTTAGCTTCAAATCAATAGAATATAGAAGGTTTAGCTTCAAATCAATAGAATATAGAAGGTTTAGCTTCAAATAAATGCGATGTAGAAGGTTTAGCTTCAAATCCATACGACACACATGATTTAGATTCAAATCAATTCGAAGGACAAGGCATAGATTCAAATCCATGCGAAACAAACGATTTAGCTTCAAATGAATGCGAAGTAGAAGGCTTGGATTCAAATCCATGCAAAACAAATGGTTTAACTACAAATACTTGTGATATACATTATTTAGCTACAACTGCATGCGAAACAAACGAGTTAACTTCAAATCCATGCGATACACATGATTTAGCTTCAAATAAATGCGATGTAGAAGGTTTAGCTTCAAATCCATGCCATACACAAGATTTAGCTTCAAATCAATGCGATGTAGTAGGTTCAGCTTCAAATCCATGCGACACATATGATTTAGCTTCAAATACCTGCGATATAAGTGATATAGCTTCGAAAGCTGTAGGAACAAACGAGGTAGCTTCAATTCCATGCGAGACACATGATTTAGCTTCAAATCAATGCGATGTAGAAGGTTCAGCTTCAAATCCATACGAAACACATGATTTAGCTTCAAATCAAATCGAAGTACAATGCTTAGATTCAAATCCATGCGAAACAAATGCTTTAGCTTCAAATCAATGCGAAGTAGAAGGCGTAGCTTCAAATCAATGCGAAACAAATGGATTAGCTACAAATACTTGTGATATACATTATTTAGCTACAACTGCATGCGAAACTAACGAGTTAGCTTCAAATCCATGCGATACACATGATTTAGCTTCAAATCAATGTGATGTGGAAGGTTTAGCTTCAAATCCATGCGATACACAAGATTTAGCTACAAATCAATGCGATGTAGTAGGTTCAGCTTCAAATCCATGCGACACAAATGATTTAGCTTCAAATACTTGCGATATAAGTGATATAGCTTCAAAAGCTGTAGGAACAAACGAGGTAGCTTCAAATCCATGCGAAACACATGATTCAGCTGCAAATCAATGCGATGTAGAAGGTTTAGCTACAAATCCATGCGAGACACATTATTTAGCTGCAAATCAGTGCGAAGTAGAATGCTCGGGTTCAAATCAATGCGATTCAAATGGTTCATATTCAAATACTTGTGAAAGACATGATTTAGCTTCAACTGCATGCGAAACACATGATTTAGCTTCAAATCAATGCGATGTAGAATGTTTTGCTTCAAATCCATGCAAAACACGTGATTTATCTTCCAATTAATGCGAAGTAGAAGGCTTAGCTTCAAATCCATGCGAATCAAATGGTTTAGCTTCACATACTTGTGATATACGTTATTTAGATTTAACTGCTTGCGCAGCGAACGAGTTAGCTTCAAATCCAAGCGAAACACATGATTTAGCTTCAAATCCAAGCGAAACACATGGTTTAGCTTCAGATCAATGCGATGTAGAAGGTTTAACTTCAAATCAACGCGAAACAATTGATTTAGCTTCAAACACTTGGGATATAATTGATATAGCTTCAAATGCAGACGAATGAAATGAGTTAGCTTCAAAATCCATTCGATACAAATGATGTAGCTTAAAATCAATGCGATGTAGTAGGATTAGCTTCAAATCCATGCGAAACAAACGATTGAGCTTCAAACACATCGGATATAGGTGATATAGTTTAATCTGCATGCGAAACAATGAGTTAGCTTCAAGTCCATGCGAAACACATGATTTAGTTGCAAATCAATGCGATGTAGAAGGTTTAGCTTCAAATCAATGCGAAACACATGATTTAGCTTCATATCAACTCGAAGTACAAGGCTTAGATTCAAATCCATGCGAAACAAATGGTTTAGCCACAAATACTTGTGATATACGTTATTTAGATTTAACTGCATGTTAAACGAACGAGTTAGCTTCAAATCCATGCGAAACACATGATTTAGCTTCAAATCAACTCGGAGTACAAGGCTTAGATTCAAATCCATGCGAAACAAATGGTTTAGCTACAAATACTTGTGATATACGTAATTTAGATTTAACTGCATGCGCAACGAACGAGTTAGCTTCAAATCCATGGGAAACAAATGATTAAGCTTCAGATGCTTGCGATATAAGTGATATAGCATCAAATGCATCCGAAACAAACAAGTTAGCTTCATATCCATGCGAAACAAATGATTTACCTTCAAAAGCTTGCGATATAAATGATATAGCTTCAACTGCAGGCGAAGCAAACGAGTTAGATTCAAATCCATGCGAAACACATGATTTAACTTCAGATCAATGCGAAGTAGAAGGCTTATCTGCAAATCCATGCGATACACATTGTTTAGCTTCAAATACTTGGGATATACATGATTTAGCTTCAACTGCACTCGAAACAAACGAGTTAGCTTCAAATACATGCGAAACACATGATTTAGCTTCAAATCAATGCGAAATAGAAGGCTTATCTTCAAATCCATGCGATAGAATTTGTTTAGCTTCAAATACTTGGGATATACATGATTTAGCTTCAACTGCACTCGATACAAACGAGTTAGCTTCAAATACATGCGAAACACATGATTTAGATTCAAAACAATGCGTATTAGAAGGCTTAGCTTCAAATCCATGCGAAACGAATGATTCAGCATTAAATACTTGTAGTATAAATGAAAGAGCTTCAAATGCAAGCGAAACAAACGATTTAGCTTCAAATCAATGCGAAATAGAAGGCTTAGCTTTAACGCCATGCGAATCGAATGATTTAGGTTCAAATACTTGCGAATATGAGGGATACAGCTTCAAATGCATGCGAAACCAACCAGTTAGCTTCAAGTCCACGCGAAACACATGATTTAGCTTCAAATCAATGCGACACACATGATTTAGCTTCAAATCAATGCGAAGTAGAAGGCTTAGCTTCAAATCCATGCGAAACAAATGGTTTAGATGCTAATCAATGCAATGTAGACGGTTTAGCTTCAAATCCATCTGAAACATATAATTTAGCTTCAGATACTTGCGATATAAGTGATATAGCTTCAAACGCAGACGAAACCAACCAGTTAGCTTCAAATCGAAGCAAAACGCATGTTTTAGCTTCAAATGCAGGCGTAACAAATGGCTTAGCTTCAACTACTTGTGATATACATGATTTAGCTTCAACTGGATGCGAAACAAGCGAGTCAGCTTCAAATCCATGCGAATCAAATGGTTTAGCTTCAAATACTTCTGATATACATGATTTAGCTACAACTGCATGCCAAACAAACGATTTAGCTTTAAATCCATGCGAATCAAATGGTTTAGCTTCAAATACTTGTGATATACATGATATAGATTCAACTGCATCCGATACAAACGAGTTAGCTTCAAATCCAAGCGAAACACATGATTTAGCTTCAAATCAATGCGAAATAGAAGGCTTAGCATCAAATCCATGCGACACAAATTATTTAGCTTCATATACTTGCGATATAAGTGATATAGCTTCAAATGCAGCCGAAACAAACGAGTGATCTTCAAATCCAAGCGCAACACATGATTTAACTTCAAATCAATGCGAAGTAGAAAATTTAGGTTCAAATACATGCGAAACGAATGGTTCAGCTTCAAATACTTGTGATATACATGATTTACCTTCAACTGCATGCGAAACAAACGAGTTAGCTTCAAATCCAAGCAAAACACATGATTTAGCTTCAAATCAATGCGATATAGAAGCCTTAGCATCAAATCCATGCGACACAAATTATTTAGCTTCATATACATGTGATACAAGTGATATAGCTTCAAATGCAGGCGAAACACACGAGTGAGCTTTAAATCCAAGCGTAACACATGATTTAACTTCAAATCAATGGGAAGTAGAAGGCTTAGCATCAAATTCATGCAACACAAATCATTTAGCTTCTTATACTTGCGATATAAGTGATATAGCTTCAAATGCAGGCGAAACAAACGAGTGATCTTCAAATCCAACCCTAACACATGATTTAACTTCAAATCAATGGGAAGTAGAAGGCTTAGCATCAAATCCATGCAACGCAAGTTAATTAGCTGCTCATACTTGCGATATAAGTGATCTAGCTTCAAATACAGGCTAAACAAACGAGTGATCCTTAAATCCAAGCGAAACACATGATTTAAATTCAATTCAATGCGAAGTAGAAGATTTAGGTTCAAATACATGCGAAACGAATGGTTCAGCTTCAAATACTTGTGATATACATGATTTACCTTCAACTGCATGCGAAACAAATGAGTTAGCTTCAAATGAATGCGAAGTGTGAGGTTTATCTTCAAATCCATGCGAAACAAATGGTTTAGCTTCAAATACTTGTAATATACATAATTTTGCTTCAGATGCATGCGAAACAAACGATTTAGCTTCACACTCAAGGGAAACACATGATTTAACTTCAAATCAATGCGAAGTAGAAGGCTTAGCTTCAAATCCATGCAACACAAATTATTTAGCTTCTTATACTTGCGATATAAGTGATATAGCTTCAAATGCAGGCGAAACAAACGAGTGATCTTCAAATCCAAGCGTAACACATGATTCAACTGCAAATCAATGTGATGTAGAAGGTTTAGCTTCAAATCCATGCGATACACAAGATTTAGCTTCAAATCAATGCGATGTAGAAGGTTTAGCTTCAAATCAATTAGAGGTAGAAGATTCAGCTTCAAATCAATAGAATATAGAAGGTTTAGCTTCAAATCAATGCGATGTAGAAGGTTCAGCTTCAAATCCATACGAAACACATGATTTAGCTTCAAATCTATTCGAAGGACAAGACTTAGATTCAAATCCATGCGAAACAAATGATTTAGCTTCAAATGAATGCGAAGTAGAAGGCTTAGCTTCAAATCCATGCAAAACAAATGGTTTTGCTACAAATACTTGTGATATACATTATTTAGATACAACTGCATGCGAAACAAACGAGATACCTTCAAATCCATGCTATATACATGATTTATCTTCAAATCCATGCGAAACAAATGGTTTAGCTCCATATACTTGTGATATACATGATTTAGCTTCAACCGGATGCGAAACAAACGATTTAGCTTCAAATCCAAGAGAAAAACATGATTTAGCTTCAAATCAATGCGAAATAGAAGGCTTAGCATCAAATTCATGCAACACAAATTATTTAGCTTCTTATACTTGGGATAAAAGTGATATAGCTTCAAATGCAGGCGAAACAAACGAGTGATCTTCAAATCCAAGCGTAACACATGATTTAACTTCAAATCAATACGAAGTAGAAGATTTAGGTTCAAATACATGCGAAACAAATGGTTCAGCTACAAATACTTGTGATATACATGATTTACCTTCAACTGCATGCGAAACAAACGATTTAGCTTCACACCCAAGGGAAACACATGATTTAACTTCAAATCAATGCGAAGTAGAAGGCTTAGCATCAAAACCATGCAACACAAATTATTTAGCTTCTTATACTTGCGATATAAGTGATATAGCTTCAAACGCAGACGAAACCAACCAGTTAGCTTCAAATCGAAGCAAAACGCATGTTTTAGCTTCAAATGCAGGCGTAACAAATGGCTTAGCTTCAACTACTTGTGATATACATGATTTAGCTTCAACTGGATGCGAAACAAGCGAGTCAGCTTCAAATCCATGCGAATCAAATGGTTTAGCTTCAAATACTTCTGATATACATGATTTAGCTACAACTGCATGCCAAACAAACGATTTAGCTTTAAATCCATGCGAATCAAATGGTTTAGCTTCAAATACTTGTGATATACATGATATAGATTCAACTGCATCCGATACAAACGAGTTAGCTTCAAATCCAAGCGAAACACATGATTTAGCTTCAAATCAATGCGAAATAGAAGGCTTAGCATCAAATCCATGCGACACAAATTATTTAGCTTCATATACTTGCGATATAAGTGATATAGCTTCAAATGCAGCCGAAACAAACGAGTGATCTTCAAATCCAAGCGCAACACATGATTTAACTTCAAATCAATGCGAAGTAGAAAATTTAGGTTCAAATACATGCGAAACGAATGGTTCAGCTTCAAATACTTGTGATATACATGATTTACCTTCAACTGCATGCGAAACAAACGAGTTAGCTTCAAATCCAAGCAAAACACATGATTTAGCTTCAAATCAATGCGATATAGAAGCCTTAGCATCAAATCCATGCGACACAAATTATTTAGCTTCATATACATGTGATACAAGTGATATAGCTTCAAATGCAGGCGAAACACACGAGTGAGCTTTAAATCCAAGCGTAACACATGATTTAACTTCAAATCAATGGGAAGTAGAAGGCTTAGCATCAAATTCATGCAACACAAATCATTTAGCTTCTTATACTTGCGATATAAGTGATATAGCTTCAAATGCAGGCGAAACAAACGAGTGATCTTCAAATCCAACCCTAACACATGATTTAACTTCAAATCAATGGGAAGTAGAAGGCTTAGCATCAAATCCATGCAACGCAAGTTAATTAGCTGCTCATACTTGCGATATAAGTGATCTAGCTTCAAATACAGGCTAAACAAACGAGTGATCCTTAAATCCAAGCGAAACACATGATTTAAATTCAATTCAATGCGAAGTAGAAGATTTAGGTTCAAATACATGCGAAACGAATGGTTCAGCTTCAAATACTTGTGATATACATGATTTACCTTCAACTGCATGCGAAACAAATGAGTTAGCTTCAAATGAATGCGAAGTGTGAGGTTTATCTTCAAATCCATGCGAAACAAATGGTTTAGCTTCAAATACTTGTAATATACATAATTTTGCTTCAGATGCATGCGAAACAAACGATTTAGCTTCACACTCAAGGGAAACACATGATTTAACTTCAAATCAATGCGAAGTAGAAGGCTTAGCTTCAAATCCATGCAACACAAATTATTTAGCTTCTTATACTTGCGATATAAGTGATATAGCTTCAAATGCAGGCGAAACAAACGAGTGATCTTCAAATCCAAGCGTAACACATGATTCAACTGCAAATCAATGTGATGTAGAAGGTTTAGCTTCAAATCCATGCGATACACAAGATTTAGCTTCAAATCAATGCGATGTAGAAGGTTTAGCTTCAAATCAATTAGAGGTAGAAGATTCAGCTTCAAATCAATAGAATATAGAAGGTTTAGCTTCAAATCAATGCGATGTAGAAGGTTCAGCTTCAAATCCATACGAAACACATGATTTAGCTTCAAATCTATTCGAAGGACAAGACTTAGATTCAAATCCATGCGAAACAAATGATTTAGCTTCAAATGAATGCGAAGTAGAAGGCTTAGCTTCAAATCCATGCAAAACAAATGGTTTTGCTACAAATACTTGTGATATACATTATTTAGATACAACTGCATGCGAAACAAACGAGATACCTTCAAATCCATGCTATATACATGATTTATCTTCAAATCCATGCGAAACAAATGGTTTAGCTCCATATACTTGTGATATACATGATTTAGCTTCAACCGGATGCGAAACAAACGATTTAGCTTCAAATCCAAGAGAAAAACATGATTTAGCTTCAAATCAATGCGAAATAGAAGGCTTAGCATCAAATTCATGCAACACAAATTATTTAGCTTCTTATACTTGGGATAAAAGTGATATAGCTTCAAATGCAGGCGAAACAAACGAGTGATCTTCAAATCCAAGCGTAACACATGATTTAACTTCAAATCAATACGAAGTAGAAGATTTAGGTTCAAATACATGCGAAACAAATGGTTCAGCTACAAATACTTGTGATATACATGATTTACCTTCAACTGCATGCGAAACAAACGATTTAGCTTCACACCCAAGGGAAACACATGATTTAACTTCAAATCAATGCGAAGTAGAAGGCTTAGCATCAAAACCATGCAACACAAATTATTTAGCTTCTTATACTTGCGATATAAGTGATATAGCTTCAAATGCAGGCGAAACAAACGAGTGATCCTCAAATCCAAGCGTAACACATGATTTAAATTCAAATCAATGGGAAGTAGAAGATGTACCTCCAAATCCATGCGAAACAAATGGTTCAGCTTCAAATACTTGTGATATACATGATTTACCTTCAACTACATGCGAAACAAACGAGTTAGCTTCAAATCCAAGCGAAACACATGATTTAGCTTCAAATCAATGCGAAATAGAAGGCTTAGCATCAAATCCATGCGACACAAATTATTTAGCTTCATATACTTGCGATATAAGTGATATAGCTTCAAATGCAGCCGAAACAAACGAGTGATCTTCAAATCCAAGCGCAACACATGATTTAACTTCAAATCAATGCGAAGTAGAAGATTTAGGTTCAAATACATGCGAAACGAATGGTTCAGCTTCAAATACTTGTGATATACATGATTTACCTTCAACTGCATGCGAAACAAACGAGTTAGCTTCAAATCCAAGCAAAACACATGATTTAGCTTCAAATCAATGCGAAATAGAAGCCTTAGCATCAAATCCATGCGACACAAATTATTTAGCTTCATATACATGTGATACAAGTGATATAGCTTCAAATGCAGGCGAAACACACGAGTGAGCTTTAAATCCAAGCGTAACACATGATTTAACTTCAAATCAATGGGAAGTAGAAGGCTTAGCATCAAATTCATGCAACACAAATCATTTAGCTTCTTATACTTGCGATATAAGTGATATAGCTTCAAATGCAGGCGAAACAAACGAGTGATCTTCAAATCCAACCCTAACACATGATTTAACTTCAAATCAATGGGAAGTAGAAGGCTTAGCATCAAATCCATGCAACGCAAGTTAATTAGCTGCTCATACTTCCGATATAAGTGATCTAGCTTCAAATGCAGGCTAAACAAACGAGTGATCCTTAAATCCAAGCGTAAGACATGATTTAACTTCAAATCAATGGTAAGTAGAAGATGTACCTCCAAATCCATGCGATACAAATGGTTCAGCTTCACATACTTGTGATATACATGATTTAGCTTCAACTGCATGCGAAACAAACGAGTTAGCTTCAAATCCAAGCGAAACACATGATTTAAATTCAAATCAATGCGAAGTAGAAGATTTAGGTTCAAATACATGCGAAACGAATGGTTCAGCTTCAAATACTTGTGATATACATGATTTACCTTCAACTGCATGCGAAACAAATGAGTTAGCTTCAAATGAATGCGAAGTGTGAGGTTTATCTTCAAATCCATGCGAAACAAATGGTTTAGCTTCAAATACTTGTAATATACATAATTTTGCTTCAGATGCATGCGAAACAAACGATTTAGCTTCACACCCAAGGGAAACACATGATTTAACTTCAAATCAATGCGAAGTAGAAGGCTTAGCTTCAAATCCATGCAACACAAATTATTTAGCTTCTTATACTTGCGATATAAGTGATATAGCTTCAAATGCAGGCGAAACAAACGAGTGATCTTCAAATCCAAGCGTAACACATGATTCAACTGCAAATCAATGTGATGTAGAAGGTTTAGCTTCAAATCCATGCGATACACAAGATTTAGCTTCAAATCAATGCGATGTAGAAGGTTTAGCTTCAAATCAATTAGAGGTAGAAGATTCAGCTTCAAATCAATAGAATATAGAAGGTTTAGCTTCAAATCAATGCGATGTAGAAGGTTTAGCTTCAAATCCATACGAAACACATGATTTAGCTTCAAATCTATTCGAAAGACAAGACTTAGATTCAAATCCATGCGAAACAAATGATTTAGCTTCAAATGAATGCGAAGTAGAAGGCTTAGCTTCAAATCCATGCAAAACAAATGGTTTTGCTACAAATACTTGTGATATACATTATTTAGATACAACTGCATGCGAAACAAACGAGATACCTTCAAATCCATGCTATATACATGATTTAGCTTCAAATCAATGCGAAACAAACGAGATACCTTCAAATCCATGCGATACACAAGATTTAGTTTCAAATCAATGCGATGTATTAGGTTCAGCTTCAAATCCATTCGACACATATGATTTAGCTTCAAATACTTGCGATATAAGTGATATAGCTTCAAAAGCAGGAGGAACAAACGAGGTAGCTTCAATTCCATGCGAAACAAATGATTTAGCTTCAAAACAATGCGAAGTAGAAGGCGTAGCTTCAAATCCATGCGAAACAAATGGTTTAGCTACAAATACTTGTGATATAGATTATTTAGCTACAACTGCATGCGAAACTAACGAGTTAGCTTCAAATCCATGCGAAACACACGATTTATCTTCAAATCAATGCGATGTAGAAGGTTTGCTTCAAATCCATGCGACACATATGATTTAGCTTCAAATACTTGCGATATAAGTGATATAGCTTCAAAAGCTGGAGGAACAAACGAGGTGGCTTCAATTCCATGGGAAACAAACGATTTAGCTTCAAATCAATGCGATGTAGAAGGGTTAGCTTCAAATCCATGCGATACACAAGATTTAGCTGAAATCAATGGGATGTAGTAGGTTCAGATTCAAATCCTTGCGGCACATATGATTTAGCTTCAAATACTTGCGATATTAGTGATATAGCTTCAAAAACTGAAGGAACAAACAAGGTAGCTTCAAGTCCATGCGAGAAACATGATTTAGCTTCAAATCAATGCGATGTAGAAGGTTTAGCTTCAAATCCAAGCGATGTAGAAGGTTTAGCTTCAAATCCAAGCGTAACACATGATTTAGCTTCAAATACTTGCGATATAAGTGATATAGCATCAAATACAGGCGAAACGAACGAGTTAGCTTCAAATCCATGCGAAACACATGATTCAGCTGCAAATCAATGCGATGTAGAAGGTTTATCTTCAAATCCTTGGGAAACACATTATTTAGCTGCAAATCAGTGCGAAGTAGAAGGGTCGGGTTCAAATCAATGCGATTCAAATGGTTCATCTTCAAATCCATGCGAAAGACATGATTCATCTGCAAATCAATGCGATGTAGAAGGTTTAGCTTCAAATCCATGCGATACACACGATTTAGCTTCAAATCAATGCGATGTAGAAGGTTTAGCTTCAAATCAATAGAATATAGAAGGTTTAGATTCAAATCAATGCGATGTAGAAGGTTTAGCTTCAAATCCATACGAAACACATGATTTAGCTTCAAATCAAATCGAAGGACAAGGCTTTGATTCAAATCCATGCGAAACAAATGATTTAGCTTCAAATCAATGCGATGTAGAAGGTTTAGCAACAAATCCATGCGATACACATGATTTAGCTTCAAATACTTGCGATATAAGTGATATAGCTTCAAATACAGGCGAAACGAACGAGTTAGCTTCAAATCCATGCGAAAGACATGATTCAGCTGCAAATCAATGCGATGTAGAAGGTTTAGCTTCAAATCCATGCGAACACATTATTTAGCTGCAAATCAGTGCGAAGTAGAAGGGTCGGGTTCAAATCAATGCGATTCAATTGGTTGTTCTTCAAATACTTGTGAAAGACATGATTTAGCTTCAACTGCATGCGAAACACATGATTTAGCTTTAAATCAATGCGATGTAGAAGGTTTAGCTTCAAATCCATGCAAAACACGTGATTTAACTTCCAATTAATGCGAAGTAGAAATCTTAGCTTCAAATCCATGCGAATCAAATGGTTTAGCTTCAAATACTTGTGATATACGTTATTTAGATTTAAATGCGTGCGCAACGAACGAGTTAGCTTCAAATCCATGCGAAACACATTATTTAGCTGCAAATCAATGCGATGAAGAAGGTTTAGCTTCAAATCAATAGAATGTAGAAGGTTTAGCTTCAAGTCAATGCGATGTAGAAGGTTTAGCTTCAAATCCATGCGACACATATGATTTAGCTTCAAATACTTGCGATATAAGTGATATAGCTTCAAAAGCTGGAGGAACAAACGAGGTGGCTTCAATTCCATGGGAAACAAACGATTTAGCTTCAAATCAATGCGATGTAGAAGGTTTAGCTTCAAATCCATGCGATACACAAGATTTAGCTGAAATCAATGGGATGTAGTAGGTTCAGATTCAAATCCTTGCGGCACATATGATTTAGCTTCAAATACTTGCGATATTAGTGATATAGCTTCAAAAACTGAAGGAACAAACAAGGTAGCTTCAAGTCCATGCGAGAAACATGATTTAGCTTCAAATCAATGCGATGTAGAAGGTTTAGCTTCAAATCCAAGCGTAACACATGATTTAGCTTCAAATACTTGCGATATAAGTGATATAGCATCAAATACAGGCGAAACGAACGAGTTAGCTTCAAATCCATGCGAAACACATGATTCAGCTGCAAATCAATGCGATGTAGAAGGTTTATCTTCAAATCCTTGGGAAACACATTATTTAGCTGCAAATCAGTGCGAAGTAGAAGGGTCGGGTTCAAATCAATGCGATTCAAATGGTTCATCTTCAAATCCATGCGAAAGACATGATTCATCTGCAAATCAATGCGATGTAGAAGGTTTAGCTTCAAATCCATGCGATACACACGATTTAGCTTCAAATCAATGCGATGTAGAAGGTTTAGCTTCAAATCAATAAGAGGTAGAAGGTTCAGCTTCAAATCAATAGAATATAGAAGGTTTAGATTCAAATCAATGCGATGTAGAAGGTTTAGCTTCAAATCCATACGAAACACATGATTTAGCTTCAAATCAAATCGAAGGACAAGGCTTTGATTCAAATCCATGCGAAACAAATGATTTAGCTTCAAATCAATGCGATGTAGAAGGTTTAGCAACAAATCCATGCGATACACATGATTTAGCTTCGAATACTTGCGATATAAGTGATATAGCTTCAAATACAGGCGAAACGAACGAGTTAGCTTCAAATCCATGCGAAAGACATGATTCAGCTGCAAATCAATGCGATGTAGAAGGTTTAGCTTCAAATCCATGCGAACACATTATTTAGCTGCAAATCAGTGCGAAGTAGAAGGGTCGGGTTCAAATCAATGCGATTCAATTGGTTGTTCTTCAAATACTTGTGAAAGACATGATTTAGCTTCAACTGCATGCGAAACACATGATTTAGCTTTAAATCAATGCGATGTAGAAGGTTTAGCTTCAAATCCATGCAAAACACGTGATTTAACTTCCAATTAATGCGAAGTAGAAATCTTAGCTTCAAATCCATGCGAATCAAATGGTTTAGCTTCAAATACTTGTGATATACGTTATTTAGATTTAAATGCGTGCGCAACGAACGAGTTAGCTTCAAATCCATGCGAAACACATTATTTAGCTGCAAATCAATGCGATGAAGAAGGTTTAGCTTCAAATCAATAGAATGTAGAAGGTTTAGCTTCAAGTCAATGCGATGTAGAAGGTTTAGCTTCAAATCCATACGAAACACATGATTTAGCTTCAAATCAATTCGAAGGACAAGGCTTTGATTCAAATCCATGCGAAACAAATGATTTAGCTTCAAATCAATGCGATGTAGAAGGTTTAGCTTCAAATCCATACGAAACACATGATTTAGCTTCAAATCAATTCGAAGGACAAGGCTTTGATTCAAATCCATGCGAAACAAATGATTTAGCTTCAAATCAATGCGATGTAGAAGGTTTAGCTTCAAATCCATGCGATACACATGATTTAGCTTCAAATACTTGCGATATAAGTGATATAGCTTCAAATACAGGCGAAACGAACGAGTTAGCTTCAAATCCATGCGATACACATGATTTAGCTTCAAATCAATGCGATGTAGAAGGTTTAGCTTCAAATCCTTGACATACACAAGATTTAGCTTCAAATCAATGCGATGTAGAAGGTTTAGCTTCAAATCAATAAGAGGTATAAGGTTCAGCTTCAAATCAATAGAATATAGAAGGTTTAGCTTCAAATCAATGCGATGTAGAAGGTTTAGCTTCAAATCCATACGAAACGCATGATTTAGCTTCAAATCAATTCGAAGGACAAGGCTCAGATTCAAATCCATGAGAAACAAATGATTTAGCTTCAAATGAATGCGAAGTAGAGGGCTTAGCTTCAAATCCATGCAAAACAAATGGTTTAGCTACAAATACTTGTGCTATACATTATTTAGCTACAACTGCATGCGAAACAAACGAGATAGCTTCAAATCCATGCGAGAAACATGATTTAGCTTCAAATCAATGCGATGTAGAAGTTTTAGCTTCAAAACAATAAGAGGTAGAAGGTTTAGCTTCAAATCAATATAACGTAGAAGGTTTAGCTTCAAATCAATGCGATGTAGAAGGTTTAGCTTCAAATCCATACGAAACACATGATTTAGCTTCAAATCAATTCGAAGGACAAGGCTTAGATTCAAATCCATGCGAAACAAATGGTTTAGCTTCAAATCAATGCGATGTAGAAGATTTAGCTTCAATCCATGCGATACACATGATTAAGCTTCAAATCAATGCGATGTAGATAGTTTGCTTCAAATCCATGCGATATACAAGATTTAGCTTCAAATCAATGCGATGTAGTAGGTTCAGCTTCAAATCCATGCGATGTAAGTGATATAGCTTCAAAAGCAGGAGGAACAAACGAGGTAGCTTCAATTCTAAGCCAAACAAATGATTTAGATTCAAATCAATGCGAAGTAGAAGGCGTAGCTTCAAATCCATGCGAATCAAATGGTTTAGCTACAAATACTTGTGATATACATTATTTAGCTACAACTGCATGCGCAACGAACGAGTTAGCGTCAAATCAATGCAAATCAATGCGATGAAGAAGGATTAGCTTCAAATCCATGCGAAACAAATGATGTAGCTTCAAACGCTTGGGGTGTAAGAGATATAGCTTCAAATGAAGACTAATCAATCGAGTTAGCTTCAAAATCCACGCGATACACATGATTTAGCTTCAAATACTAGCGATATAAGTGATGTAGATTCAACTGCAGGCGAAACGAACGAGTTATCTTCAAATCCATGCGAAACACATGATTTAGCTTCAAATCAATGCGATGTAGAAGGTTTAGCTTCAAATCCATGCGATACACAAGATTTAGCTTCAAATCAATGCGATGTAGTAGGTTCAGCTTCAAATCCATGCGACACATTCTATTTAGCTTCAAATACTTGCGATATAACTGATATAGCTTCAAAAGCTGTAGGAACAAACGAGGTAGCTTCAATTCCATGCGAGAAACATGATTTAGCTTCAAATCAATGCGATGTAGAAGGTTTAGCTTCAAATGCATGACATACACAAGATTCAGCTTCAAATAAATTCGAAGGACAAGGCTTAGATTCAAATCCATGCGAAACAAATGATTTAGCTTCAAATGAATGCGAAGTAGAAGGCTTAGCTTCAAATCCATGCAAAACAAATGGTTTAGCTACAAATACTTGTGATATACATTATTTAGCTACAACTGCATGCGAAACAAACGAGATAGCTTCAAATCCATGCGAGAAAAATGATTTAGCTTCAAATCAATGCGATGTAGAAGTTTTAGCTTCAAAACAATAAGAGGTAGAAGGTTTAGCTTCAAATCAATATAATGTAGAAGGTTTAGCTTCAAATCAATGCGATGTAGAAGGTTTAGCTTCAAATCCATACGAAACACATGATTTAGCTTCAAATCAATTCGAAGGAGAAGGCTTAGATTCAAATCCATGCGAAACAAATGATTTAGCTTCAAATGAATGCGAAGTAGAAGGCTTAGCTTCAAATCCATGCAAAACAAATGGTTTTGCTACAAATACTTGTGATATACATTATTTAGATACAACTGCATGCGAAACAAACGAGATACCTTCAAATCCATGCTATATACATGATTTAGCTTCAAATCAATGCGATGTAGTAGGTTTAGCTTCAAATCCATGCGATACACAAGATTTAGTTTCAAATCAATGCGATGTATTAGGTTCAGCTTCAAATCCATTCGACACATATGATTTAGCTTCAAATACTTGCGATATAAGTGATATAGCTTCAAAAGCAGGAGGAACAAACGAGGTAGCTTCAATTCCATGCGAAACAAATGATTTAGCTTCAAATCAATGCGAAGTAGAAGGCGTAGCTTCAAATCCATGCGAAACAAATGGTTTAGCTACAAATACTTGTGATATAGATTATTTAGCTACAACTGCATGCGAAACTAACGAGTTAGCTTCAAATCCATGCGAAACACACGATTTATCTTTAAATCAATGCGATGTAGAAGGTTTGCTTCAAATCCATGCGACACATATGATTTAGCTTCAAATACTTGCGATATAAGTGATATAGCTTCAAAAGCTGGAGGAACAAACGAGGTGGCTTCAATTCCATGCGAAACAAATGATTTAGCTTCAAATCAATGCGATGTAGAAGGTTTAGCTTCAAATCCATGCGATACACAAGATTTAGCTTCAAATCAATGCGATGTAGTAGGTTCAGATTCAAATCCTTGCGGCACATATGATTTAGCTTCAAATACTTGCGATATTAGTG